>NC_074695.1:32680960-32903460 GCF_029448725.1 Salvelinus fontinalis
AAACGTGTTGGCTGGCGTATGTTTTGTCTGTTAGCTACAGTAGTAGTGTGCAGTGGGCCTGCAGACAGAGCGGAGCGCAGTAGCTCATAGACAGACACTCAGAGCTATGACACTGGCCCAGAGCTGAAGTGACCCGGAAAAAGATCAGACGGTAGAGGAGATGCCAGCCTGTCACAGAGAGTTAGTGCTGCCTGCCACACACATACACACACACAAAGCCACAGCTCTCTGTCTCTTTCTCTCTCTCCCACACACACGATTTAATGTGCACTTTCTCTTTCTTTCTTTCTTTCTCTCTCTCTCTCTCTCTCTCTCTCTCTTTCTTTCTTTCTTTCTTTCTTTCTCTCTCTGTTGGAATGAATGTAAAAGTTTCCATTTAATATCCTCATGGTCACTCGTTGCAGCCTAGTCAAGGTACATCTCCTAGCAAGGCAGATACACTAAGTCTATAAAGTCGGTAGTCAGTAAATAAGTTGAACTAATCCTCTCCTCCACCTCTCCTCTCCCCAGGGCAAGGCCAGGCCCCAGGCTGAGATTGACTGTGTGGAGCACCTCAACAACCAGCTGAGGAGACACAGACGCCACAGACGCATCGCCACCACCCAGCAGCAGAGGGCAGCACTGAGACGCATCCGCCAGCTGCAGCAAACGGTAACACTCCCTGTCTGTTCCCTTCATATAAATAAATACTACTACTGACCTCTATGGCTCCCTCTGATTTCCCTTTGCCTTGAACCACGGCAAAGCGATTTCATTTCGGCTGAATGATTACATTATCACATACAGAGCGATTGGGATGTTTAGGTTTTTCAGGGCAATTTAAAGAGCTCTGTTGATATATCTCAGTGAAAGTGGTCCGCACATGGTAGAGATAGTGGAGAATGTCTCCACACAGACATATTCCATAGACCAGTCAGGTGGTTATGGGGTGGGCTGTGGGCGCAGGCAACCAGGGCTTGACAGCAGGAATCTGAGTCCACCCATACAGTCTATACAGGTATGTGTTTGTTTAACCAGCTCCCTGGATAGTCTCTCTCCTCCACCACAGACTAGATTACCTGTCAAGGATGACTAAACAGGACTGTTTTAGATGCTGTTCACTTGACTCCTCTTGTTGGCATAGTTCAGTATGCGGGCAGGAATCTACACCTGTTGACTTTGAGGGTCCAGTTAATCGTGTTTGTTCACAGGTCATCTTCTATGTGTGTGTTCCAGCCTGATGTAAGGAGTGTTCACAGGGAGAGATCTCAGGGTCACATGGTCACCTGGACTGGACCTGGTTTTGCCCGGGTCAAGGATGGCGCTGGACTGGTCTTCACAATAGACAACATCCCCCATGCCATGGAGTATGACATCATGATCCGCTATGAGCCAGAGGTACACTCTCAGAGTTCCTCCTTGTCTTCCCCACAATGAACCATATACAGTGTATTCAGAAAGTATTCAGACCCCTTGAATTTTTTCACATTTTGTTACATTACAGCCATATTTTGAAATTGATTAAATTAATTGTTTTCCTCATCAATCTACACACAGTACCCCATAATGAAAAAGCGAAAAGAGGTTTTTAGAAATGCTTGCAAATGTATTACAAATAAAAAACTGAAATACCTTATTTATATAAGTATTCAGACCCTTTGCTATGAGACTCGAAATTGAGCTCAGGTGCATCCTGTTTCTATTGATCATCCTTGAGATGTTACTACAACTTGATTGGAGTCTACCTGTGGTAAATTAAATTGATTGGACATGATTTGGAAAGGCACACACCTGTCTATATAAGGACCCACAGTTGACAGTGTATGTCAGAGCAAAAACCAAGCCATGAGGTCGAAAGAATTGTCCGTAGAGCTCCGAGACAGGATTGTGTCGAGGCACAGATCTGGGAAGGGTACAAAAATATTTCTGCAGCATTGAAGGTCCCCAAGAAGACAGTGGCCTCCATTATTCTTGGAAGAATAATGGAAGAAGTTTGGAACCACCAGGACTCTTCCTAGAGCTGGCCACCCGGCCAAACTGAGCAATCAGGGGAGAAGGGACTTGGCCAGGGATGTGACCAAGAACCCAATGGTCAGTCTGACAAAGCTCTAGAGTTCTTCTGTGGAGTTGGGAGAACATAACAAAAGGACAACCATCGCTGCAGCACTCCACCAATCAGGCCTTTATGGTAGAGTGCCCAGACCGAAGCCACTTCTCAGTAAAAGGCACATGACAGCCCGCTAAAGGTCTCTCAGACCATGACAAACCAGATTCTCTGGTCTGATGAAACCAAGATTGAACTCTTTGGCCTGAATGCCAAGCGTCATGTCTGGAGGAAACCTGCATCATGCTGTGGGGATGTTTTCAGTGGCAGGGACTGGATCGAGGGAAAGATGAACAGAGCAACGTACAGAGAGATCCTTGATGAAAAACTGCTCCAGAGCGCTCAGGACCTCAGAATGGGGCGAAGGTTCACCTTCCAACAGGACAACGACCCTAAGCAACCCGATCGAACATCTCTGGAGAAACCTAAAAATAGCTGTGCAGCGACGCTCCCCATCCAACCTTACAGAGTTTGAGAGGATCTGCAGAGAAGAATGGGCAAAATTTTCCAAATACAGGTGTGCCAAGCTTGTAGCATCATACCCAAGAAGACACAAGGCTGTAATCGCTGCCAAAGGGGTTTCAACAAAGTACTGAGTAAAGGGTCAATACTTATATAAATGTGATATTTCTGTTTTTTTATATATAGGAATTTATAAAAACCTGTTTTTGCTTTGTCATTATGGGTTATTGTGTATAGATTGATATATTTATATATATTTTTTAAATCAATTTTAGAATAAGGCTGTAACGTAACAAAATGTGGAAAAAGTGAAGGGGTCTGTATACTTTCAGAATGGCACCTTAATTCAAACCCAATGTACAATATTACAGTATGACAAGATTACACCATCTGAAATAAAATGTCTGAATGTCGTCTCCCTCATTTTATGTTCTCCACAGGGGGTAGTTGGAAATGATAATTGTGATTACATTTGACATTTACATTTTAGTCATTTAGAAGACGCTCTTCTCCAGAGCAACTTAGTGCATTCATCTTAAGATAGCTAGGTGGGACAATCACATATCACAGTCATAGTAATTCAAACCGTTCCTCAATAAAGCAGACATCAGCAAAGCCGGTGCTGGTAAGAAAAGACAAGGGCGAGTGTCAGTGCAGGAACAATGCAACAGTGTAACAATGGAACAGTGTAAAACAAATGCTGCTTCCTACCTTTAAAACACTGTCTGTTATGTGTGTGTGTAGTCTACTGAGGACTGGGAGACCATAGTGAGTGTTACCTCCCTGCTGCTGCCCACCAGCTCCCGCTGTGGCAACCTGCTCCCCACTGAACAGCTCTACACTGTCACCCTGCCGCACAACAGGAGGTACTACTGACACCTACAGCATGTGTGTGTACGTGTGTGTGCGTGTGTGTGTGTGTGCGTGTGCGTGCATGTGCATGAGAGAGAGTTTTAGGGTGAGAGAGAGAGAGAGGGTTTTAGTACAGGTTTTAATTGTTGTGTATGTTTCCCATATATGTGTCATTAACGTGTGCCAACCTGTATATCAGTGTGTGTGTGTGGTCTTTTGCTTATTACCCAGGTATAAATCTAACAGTGACTCCTATTATATTATCTAAACCTCTAGTAATGTTTACAATCCAGCTGATCATCTGGTAACTAAGGATTTCACAACATTCCTGAAGGGGTATTTTGGATATTTCACTGTTAGGATACAGAGGAGCCAATATACTGTCTCCTGTAACTTGGTTCTGGCCAAACACTTGGGTGTGAGAGCACATTCTTCTGTTAAAGTAAATTGATAGTGTATTGAGATTGAGTAACCGTGAAAACGCCCAGTCTAGGTGAGAGCAAGTTCCTGTCGGTTCACTGAGTTCGTTTTACATTTATTTAGCTGAGCGCATCCTTGAGATTGCAGATGGTTACGATAAAAGCTTGCCAGAAGATAACGCATGAATGATTTGTCTGAGAAAATGTTCCCTGTGTGTATGGCTGTTCACAATGACTGTTCACCCGGGAGGGGGGCCTTACAGTGAATAGGAGAACATGTACTTGATTACAGGTAATATACAGTACACTGTTTGCTATCAGCAATAAAGATATAGTCCTTGTTGTGTTCTGTTCCTCTGAACTTTGGGAAATAGTCATGCCACCACATTCCTTTGTATATGGACGCGCCTGTCCTGCAGCATGCTCTTTGTCCACACTCATTCTCTCACACTCTGTCAACCATCACCATGGAGACTGGCCAGTCCAACTCTTCCTCTCCTTCTCCACCCCATCTAATAAAGACTCTGACGGTCTACCTCTCTGTTTTTACCTGCCTAGTATGGTCTGTACCCCGGCTATTCTCTGGTCAACCAACCTAGACATGTTGAGAAACTTCCCTTAGAATGAATTTTAGTGTAACGAAGAGTTCTTTCCCTAGCCCGGATCTTACTGGCTCACTGGACCGTGGCTCCCCCTGCTGTTCTGCTCTATGATTGGCGCCTCAGGCAGAACCAATTAGCAAAGTGACCCAAAACACAGACAGCGAGTCAGAAGTCAGACAGGATGCCAGGGCAAAGAGGGCAAACAAGGAGGGCACTAGGCATACAGTGGCTGGTAGACTGGATCACACAGTCTTTGTTGAGAGTAGAGCGATTAAAGAGGTGGTGGGGTATAAACTCCTCCTCTTTATGAACTCAAAGACCTGTTCTCAATTATTTGTCTGCAATTAGTTTCTGTGGAATGCAGCACATCTAAAAACACACAATGGCTAGGTTTTTTTGTTACCACGTCTGTGTCTCCTTCTGTGGTCTGTTTACCAGTGTTGAAGAGCAGGAGGAGAAAGGCCCTCTGACAGAGACTGTTCATCTGTCTCTTTCAATCAATGGGTCCCAGACCTCTCTGTTTCATCCTGTCCCTGTCCCTACTGTATGTGTGTTTGTATAGTGTCTGTGGGTGAGTATGTGTGTTTGTATAATGTCTGTGGGTGAGTATGTGTGTTTGTATAGTGTCTGGGTGAGTATGTGTGTTTGTATAGTGTCTGTGGGTGAGTATGTGTGTTTGTATAGTGTCTGGGTGAGTATGTGTGTTTGTATAGTGTCTGTGGGTGAGTATATGTGTTTGTATAGTGTCTGGGTGAGTATTTGTGTTTGTATAGTGTTTGTGGGTGAGTATGCGTGTTTGTATAGTGTCTGTGGGTGAGTATGTGTGTTTGTATAATGTCTGTGGGTGAGTATGTGTGTTTGTATAGTGTCTGGGTGAGTATGTGTGTTTGTATAGTGTCTGTGGGTGAGTATGTGTGTTTGTATAGTGTCTGGGTGAGTATGTGTGTTTGTATAGTGTCTGTGGGTGAGTATGTGTGTTTGTATAGTGTCTGGGTGAGTATTTGTGTTTGTATAGTGTTTGTGGGCGTGAATGTGTTTTTGTATTTTGTATTTGTATTTATTATGGATCCCCATTAGCTGCTGCCAAAGTCTGTGCGTCATCTGGTGACAAGGCTAGCTTTGATTTCTTTCACTTTTATTTTTCTGCCTGTATTTCTTTTCATCTTTAAAGGGCCATACGGCTGTGTCACAACTCACACAGGAACAATGTCATATCAGAGTGTCTGCTAAGAGAATCTCTTTGTGTGACCCAACAGGTATGTCCAGATGCCCAGGCCTTTCTGCTTTGAGCCCAGTAACCGTTATGTCGTGGCCATCAGATTCCAGCGCCACGGAGTGTCCCAGAGACACCTGACCGCTTTCATCCTTGTTGATTCGGTGAGTCAGTCAGACTCTGGCGTGACAGCCCCGCATTAGATGGAGCTCATGTAAAACAGGAAGCAAAATGACCGTTTTATGTGTGTGAGGGAACAATCAGCAGTGATGTGATAATAACTATTGACCAGATACCGCAACCTAGTGGTCTGAATACAAAAGTGCACTTACATTAAGAGTAAGACCACAATAGGTACCAAATTCACTTTACATTTCACCTCCTTTCACCTCTTACTCACCTTCTTTACTACCTTTCATCCCTCCATTCCTCCCCAGCTGGTGCTGATCCCCAAGTACACAGAGCTGCTTGGTTTCCAGGATAACGACCCCGCGGCGGAGGAGCGCCGTGATGAGATGGTGCGCTACATGTGTCTGGACTCCTTCATGGCCATGCCCATGCCCATGCTGGCAGAGATGTGCACCAAGCTCATCTGCAGCATCTCTGCCATCCTGCATGATGGAGCTCTGCGTGAGTGGACACTCTGCACAGCCACACACTGAACCGGGGGGTCAGGGGTCAAATATCAAAGGACAGGGAACATTAGGCAACACCTTCATTAATGCCTTCTTATCGAATAATGGGTGTCAAATACTTCTCCGGTCCAACTATTGAATCACTTTACTTACCAATCTACTATTACAAGCTGCACTATAATCAGTAACACAATGTAACCAGTGTTGGCCATAATGTTTAGTAAGAATCGCTGTTGGCTCCTTGATTTGGTGCTAGAAGTCGCTAGATTGCGTTTTGCGACGACGTCACAGCATCAATTTGCTGCGGTCCCCGACGTAGCGTTTTCGCTTCCTCTCCCGCCATGCACCCCCTCCCCTTGAGCTTCTCTGCCTGTGTGTGTACCGTTGCTGTGACTTCTGTTGCCCAGACAGCTTCTCCCACTCAAAGTCACTAAATTCTATCAAAACCATAGAAATTCTCGGTGGCAAAACTCCTCAAAAGAAGCCTGAAAAGTTGTGCATCTGTCACTAGCCTCTTTTACCAATAAAATTAGCTGGAGTGGCCTGAAAATTTACTAAATATAGCGACCACGTTGCTAAATTGGCAACACTGAATTTAACTCTGTTGTAACACCATTTGATATGGTCTCCGTATGCCATCACCTATGGCTTGTTTGACTAAACACTTTTCTTCTCCTCTCATGTTCCCTACAGAATGTCAGTGCGACCCCCAGGGGTCTCTCAGTGCTGAGTGTGACAGGGTCGGAGGTCAGTGTCGCTGTAAACCCAACGTGATTGGACAACGGTGTGACCAGTGTGCACCTGGCACTTACGGCTTTGGACCATATGGCTGTACTGGTGAGTGAGCACTGGCATCTTTGAGTCATGAATCATATCTTTGTTTAATATATATATATATACAATGCCTTCGGAAAGTATTCAGACCATTTGACTTTTTCCACATTTTGTTACTTTACAGCCAATCTACACATAATACCGCATGTCAAAGCAAAAACCGGTCTTTCGAAATGTTTGCTCATTTATTGAAAATAAAAAACTTAAACATCACATTTACATAAGTATTCAGACCCTTTACTCAGTACTTTGTTTAAGTACCTTTGGCAGCGATTACAGCATCGAGTCTTCTTGGGTATGACGCTACAAGCTTGGCACACCTGTATTTGGGGAGTTTCTGCAGATCCTCTCAAGTTCTGTCAGGTTGGATGGGGAGCATTGCTGGACAGCTAATTTTAGCTCTCTCCAGAGATGTTCGATAGGGTTCCCACTCTGGGCTCTGGCTGGGCCACTCAGGGACATTCAGAGACTTGTCCCAAAGTCACTCCTGCGTTGTCTTGGCTGTGTGTTTAGGGTCGTTTTCCTGATGGAAGGTGAACCTTCACCCCAGTCTGAGGTCCTGAGCGCGCTGGAGCAGGTTTTCATCAAGGATCTCTCTGTACTTTGCTCCGTTCATCTTTCCCTCGATCCTGACTAGTCTCCCAGTCCCTGCCGCTGAAAACATCCCCACAGCATGATGCTGCCACCACCATGCTTCACCGTAGGGAGGGTGCCAGGTTTCCTCCAGACGTGACGCTTGGCATTCAGGCCAAAGAGTTCAATCATGGTTTCATCAGACCAGAGAATCTTGCTTCTCATGGTCTGAGAGTCTTGAGGTGCCTTTTGGAAAACTGCCTTTTACTGAGTAGCGGCTTCCGTCTGGCCACTCTACCACAAAGGCCTGATTGGTGGAGTGCTGCAGAGATGGTTGTCCTTCTGGAAGGCTCTCCCATCTCCACAGAGGAACTCTAGAGCTCTGTCAGAGTGACCACCTCTCTGACCAAGGCCCTTCTCCCTCGGTTGCTCAGTTTGGCCAGGCGGCCAGCTCTAGGAAGATTCTTGGTGGTTACAAACTTCTTCCATTTAAGAATGATGGAGGCCACTGTGTTCTTGGGGACCTTCAATGCTTTTTGGAACCCTTCCCCAGATCTGTGCCTCGACACATCCTATCTCTGAGCTCTACGGACAATTCCTTTAACCTCGTGGCTTGGTTTTTGCTCTGACCTGCACTGTCAACTTTGAGACCTTCTATAGACAGGTGTGTACCTTTCCAAATCATGTCCAATCAATTGAATTTACCACAGGTGGACTCCAATCAAGTTGGAGAAACATCTCAAGTATGGTCAATGGAAACAGGACACACCTGAGCTCAATTTCTAGTCTCATAGCAAGGGGTCTGAATACTTATGTAAATAAGGTATTTCTGTTTTTATTTGTAATATATTTGCAAACATTTCTAAAAACCTGTTTTCGCTTTTTCATAATGGGGTACTGTGTGTAGATTGAGATTTAACCCATTTTAGAATAGGGCTGTAAGGTAACAAAATGTGTAAAAAGTCAAGGGGTCTGAATACTTTCCCGAAGGCACTATATATATATATATACAATGCTTCCCAAACTGAGCAATATATATATCAGTGTACATTTGTGGCCTGCTGGAGGTCATTTTGCAGGGCTCTGGTAGTGCTCCTCCTTGCACAAAGGCGGAGGTAGCGGTCCTGCTGCTGGGTTGTTGCCCTCCTACGGCCTCCTCCACGTCTCCTGATGTACTGGCCTGTCTCCTGGTAGCGCCTCCATGCTCTGGACACTATGCTGACAGACACAGCAAACCTTTTTGCCACAGCTCGCATTGATGTGCCATCCTGGATGAACTGCACTACCTGAGCCACTTGTGTGGGTTGTAGACTCCGTCTCATGCTACCACTAGAGTGAAAGCACCGCCAGCATTCAAAAGTGACCAAAACATCAGCCAGGAAGCATAGGAACTGAGAAGTGGTCTGTGGTCACCACCTGCAGAACCATTCCTTTATTGGGGGTGTCTTGCTAATTGCCTATAATTTCCACCTTTTGTCTATTCCATTTGCACAACAGCATGTGAAATTTATTGTCAATCAGTGTTGCTTCCTAAGTGGACAGTTTGATTTCACAGAAGTGCGATTGACTTGGAGTTACATTGTGTTGTTTAAGTGTTCCCTTTATTTTTTTGAGCAGTGTATATATACACTGAGTGTACAAAACATTATGAGTTGAATCCCCTTTTCCCTTCAGAACCGCCTCAATTTGTCAGGGCGTGGCCTCTACAAGGTGTCAAAAGCATTCCACAGGGATGCTGGCCCATGTTGACTCCAATGCTTCCCACAGTTGTGTCAAGTTGGCTGGATGTCCTTTGGGTGGTGGACCATTCTTGATACACACAGGAAACTGTTGAGCATGTAAAACCCAGTAGCGTTGCTGTTCTTGAAACAAACCGGTGCGCCTGGCACCTACTACCATACCTCGTTCAAAGGCACTTATATCTTTTGTCATTCAACCTCTGAATGGCACACATACACAATCCATGTCTCAATTGCCTCAAGGCTTAAAAATCATTATTTAACATGTCTCCTCCCCTTCATCTACACTGATCGAAGTGGATTTAACAAGTGACAATAAGGGATCATGTCTTTCACCTGGATTCAGCTGGTCAGTCTATGTCATGGAAAGTGCATGTTTAGTACACTCAGTTTACAGTATATACTATATATGGCATGTGCTACATCTTGTGTGTGTCAAACATTGGATAACCTCACACAACATCCAAAATACTATTTCCCCTTCTCTCTTTCTCCCTCTCCCTTCACAGCCTGTGACTGCCATTCCCAGGGCTCTCTGGGGCACCAGTGTGACCCGGTGACGGGGCAGTGCCCATGCAGACAGGGGGCCAGTGGGCGCCAGTGTTCAGACTGCCAGCCTGGCCAGTGGGGCTTCCCCAGCTGCAGGCCATGCCAGTGTAACGGTCACACTGATGACTGCAACCCGCAGACAGGGGAGTGCCAGACCTGCAGAGACTACACTGATGGACAGTACTGTGAAAGGTGGGCAGGGGGAGTGAGATAGACAGGGTAGTGTGGTTGGATCAGATAGTTGTTTGATCAGTAATAGTCCAATAGATAATAGTATGATGATGGGTAATGCACAATACTCAAATACACATGTTCTGTCCCTCCCTGCCCAGGTGTGTGAATGGTTTCTTTGGGAACCCAGTGCTGGGGTCTGGAGATCACTGTCGACCATGTCCTTGTCCTGGGAACCCAGGAAGTGGACACTCCAATGGGGACTCCTGTCACACTGACATCTCATCCAATCAGATCCTCTGCAACTGTAAACAGGGATATACAGGTGAGTCCCAATGATACAGTTTAGTTACAAAAAATGCATCCTAGCTTGGTTTATCGGCATTTCACTTATTTACCTAACCCTAACCTCTCAACTCTAACCTAACCCCTACCCTAGGCCCTCGCTGTGAACGATGTGCCCCTGGTTACTATGGCAACACTGAGCACCCAGGCGGGCAGTGCCACCCCTGCCAGTGCAGTGGCAACATCGACACCCAGGACCCAGAGTCATGTGACCCCAGGACAGGACAATGCCTGAGGTGCCTGTACAACACGGACGGCGCCTCCTGCTCCGACTGTAAGCGTGGTTACTTCGGCAACGCCCTGGCCCAGGACTGCAGGCGTGAGTTACTACATGACAATAGATGGTTGAACCTCTAATGAGTTCTCTGTCTGCATTTTCTTATGTGTGTAAGGGACTGGTCATGCCCACTGGAAACAAACAATTGGCATTTGTGATGATACGTGTCTGCAGGGCACATTCGCTCAATTATATAGTACAACCTTCTCTGCTCTGTGAGTGTTGTGTTGTGTCTGACATTTGTGTCTTATTCCATCTGCAGGTTGCACATGTGTAACAGCAGGTACACAGCAGTCCTACTGCGCTGACGGTCATTGCCACTGTGACAGACAGACAGGAGCATGCCCGTGTCGGGACAACGTGGTCGGCCACAACTGTGACCAGTGTGCCCCCGACTACTGGAACTATGGCACAGACAGAGGGTGTGAGCGGTGTGGCTGCCACCCTCTGCACGCTATGGGATCACATTGCAACATGGTAGGCCCTATAGTTGGGAAAGGCAGTTTTACATACTTTTGTTTCACGTACTTGACTTTATCAGTGGTATCCCTCTCTGTCTGCCTGTAGTTTAGTGGACAGTGTCACTGTCAGCAAGGCTTTGGGGGAAGGCAGTGCACTGAGTGTGAGCAGTTCCATTGGGGAGACCCACGTGTGCAGTGTGAAGGTGATCACATGACACAGTTCAATAAGCTTTTCAGAGTATGTCTTTAATTCTATATTCTGCATTACTGCCATCTTCATATTCACTATGTATATCTTCATGTGTATCTCTCTACTCCCTCTCCATCTCTCTACCCCCTCTCCATCTCTCCCCCTCTCCCTCTCTTTCCCTCTCCATCTCTCTCCCCCTCTCCATCTCTCTACTCCCTCTCCATCTCACCCCCTCTCCATCTCTCTTTCCCTCTCCATCTCTCTACTCCCTCTTCATCTCTCTTTCCCTCTCCATCTCTCTTCCCCTCTCCATCTCTCTACTCCCTCTCCATCTCTCTGTCCCTCTCCATCTCTCCCGCTCTCCATCTCTCTGTCCCTCTCCATCTCTCTACTCCCTCTCCATCTCTCTGTCCCTCTCCATCTCTCTACTCCCTCTCCATCTCTCTTTCACCTCTCTATCTATCTTTCCCTCTCCAAATCTCCCCCTCTATCTCTCTTTCCCTCTCCATCTCTCTCCCTCTCCATCGCTCTACTTCCTCTCCATCTCTCCCCCCCCTTCATCTCTCTTTCCCTCTCCATCTATCTACTCCCTCTCCATCTCTCTACTCCCTCTCCATCTCTCTGTCCCTCTCCATCTCTCTACTCCCTCTCCATCTCTCCCCCCCTTCATCTTTCTTTCCCTCTCCATCTATCTACTCCCTCTCCATCTCTCTACTCCCTCTCCATCTCTCTGTCCCTCTCCATCTCTCTACTCCCTCTCCATCTCTCCCCCACTTCATCTCTCTTTCCCTCTCCATCTATCTACTCAATCTCCATCTCTCTACTCCCTCTCCATCTCTCTGTCCCTCTCCATCTATCTACTCCCTCTCCATCTATCTACTCCCTCTCCATCTCTCTGTCCCTCTCCATCTCTCTTTCCCTCTCCATCTCTCTTTCCCTCTCTATCTCTCTTTCCCTCTCCATCTCTCCCCCTCTCCATCTCTCTTTCCCTCTCCATCTCTCTCCCTCTGCATCGCTCTACTTCCTCTCCATCTCCCCCCCCTCTCCATCTCTCTTTCCCTCTCTATCTCTCTTTCCCTCTCCATCTCTCCCCCTCTCCGTCTCTCTTTCCCTCTCCATCTCTCTCCCTCTACATCTCTCTACTCCCTCTCCATCTCTCCCCCCTCTTCATCTCTCTTTCCCTCTCCATCTATCGACTCCCTCTCCATCTCTCTACTCCCTCTCCATCTCTCTACTCCCTCTCCATCTCTCTTTCCCTCTCCATCTCTCTACTCCCTCTCCATCTCTCTACTCCCTCTCCATCTCTCTTTCCCTCTCCATCTCTCTTTCCCTCTATCTCTCTTTCCCTCTCCACCTATCTACTCCCTCTCCATCTCTCTTTCCCTCTCCATCTCTCTCCCCCTCTCCATCTCTCTTTCCCTCTCCATCTCTCTCCCCCTCTCCATCTCTCTTTCCCTCTCCATCTCTCTTTCCCTCTCCATCTCTCTTTCCCTCTCCATCTCTCTTTCCCTCTCCATCTCTCTCCCTCTCTCCATCTCTCTTTCCCTCTCCATCTCTCTCCCCCTCTCCATCTCTCTCCCCCTCTCCATCTCTCTTTCCCTCTCCATCTCTCTTTCCCTCTCCATCTCTCTCCCCCTCTCCATCTCTCTTTCCCTCTCCATCTCTCTCCCCCTCTCCATCTCTCTCCCTCCATCGCTCTACTTCCTCTCCATCTCTCTCCCCCTCTTCATCTCTCTTTCCCTCCTCATCTCTCTTTCCCTCTCCATCTCTCTTTCCCTCTATCTCTCTTTCCCTCTCCATCTATCTACTCCCTCTCCATCTCTCTCCCCCTCTCCATCTCTCTTTCCCTCTCCATCTCTCTTTCCCTCTCCATCTCTCTCCCCCTCTCCATCTCTCTTTCCCTCTCCATCTCTCTCCCCCTCTCCATCTCTCTCCCCCTCTCCATCTCTCTTTCCCTCTCCATCTCTCTTTCCCTCTCCATCTCTCTCCCCCTCTCCATCTCTCTCCCCCTCTCCATCTCTCTTTCCCTCTCCATCTCTCTTTCCCTCTCCATCTCTCTCCCCCTCTACATCTCTCTTTCCCTCTCCATCTCTCTCCCCCTCTCCATCTCTCTTTCCCTCTCCATCTCTCTCCCTACATCTCTCTACTCTCTCTCCATCTCTCTCCCCCTCTCCATCTCTCTCCCCCTCTCCATCTCTCTACTCCTTCTCAATCTCCCTACATCTCTCTACTCTCTCTCCATCTCTCTCCCCCTCTCCATCTCTCTTTCCCTCTCCATCTCTCTCCCCCTCTCCATCTCTCTACTCCATCACTCCCCCTCTCCATTTCTCTACTCCCACTCCATCTCTCTCATCTCTCTACTCCTTCTCCATCTCTCTCCCCCTCTCCATCTCTCCCCCTCTCCATCTCTCCCCCTCTCCATCTCTCTACTCCCTCTCCATCTCCCTACATATCTCTTTCCCTCTCCATCTCTCTACTCCCTCTCCATCTCCCTACATCTCTCTACTCTCTCTCCATCTCTCTCCCCCTCTCCATCTCTCTCCCCCTCTCCATCTCTCTCCATCTCTCTACCCCTCTCCATCTCTCTCCCCCTCTCCATCTCTCTCTATCTCTCTACTCCCTCTCCCTCTTCCCTCAGAGTGTAACTGTCACCCTTTGGGCTCGGAGATGGCCCAGTGTGACCGTGTGACGGGGGTGTGTGAGTGTAGGGAGGGGGCGGTGGGGCGGCAGTGTGACGAGTGTGCCCGCGGGTTCACCGGGGTATTACCTAAGTGTGTCCGGTGCCACCCCTGTTTTGAGCTGTGGGACGATGCAGTGTGTATGATCCGCCGGGACCTGGACCACATCCACCATGAAATCCACAAGATCCTGGAGAGCGGAGAGACGCCCGGGGTGGGAGACAAACGTATCAGCGAGCTGGAGAACAAACTGGCCCAGGTACAGGACCTGATCCAAGACGGAGACTGGGACAGACTACACCAGCTGATTGGCCAGTCCATCGATGACCTCAGGTAACAGCGTCATACTGTACTGTACTGTAGGTGGTACTAGACTGGAAGTGCTCTTTGACCTCTTGCAGTGTAGAGCAGTTCAATCCACTGATGACATACTAACAAAGTACATACATAAAACAGGATTCTGTGTGAAAATGACAATGCCCACTGACTATGGACTGAGTCATATGAGAAGTCAGAAGTCCAACACGACTATGTGGCATTCCAGAGCAGAGATAGCTCTGACTGACGGCCGTTTGATGGGTGTGGCCCGGGAGCTGAATGGGACAGCGGTGCAGGACGAGGTACTAAGGAGGAACCTGACCCAGATGGAGAGAGAACTCAGGGACCTCAACACCACTCTGATGCACCACCGCCAAAAACAGGAGAACAACATCAGCTCTGGTTTCCAAGGTAACGCCTTCCTCTAGACCCGCTCTTCTTCCCCAGTCACCAAAACAGACACATAGACACATATACACTTGACACTCACACACACATGTACACACAGTCTTGTACAACTAACATTGTGGGGACACACAATTCAGTCTCATTTAAAATACTATTTTCCTTAACCCCTAACCATAAACTTAACCCTTACCCCGAAAACCTAACCTTAACCCTAACCCTAGCTCCTAACCCTAAGCCTAATTCTAACCTTAACCCTATTAGTCCACTTTTTGTTTGTTTACTATTCTTATGGGGACTTCTAGTATAATTAAACACACGCATTAAGATGTAGTGCACATACAAAGGTACACACACTGGCACACATACACATTTATTTACTCTTCAGTTAGTCTCTTTCATTCATGTCTTTCGCCTTGTTCTTGTCCCGTCCCAGATCAGTTTGACAATGTGAAGAAGTACTACAGTGAGTCCCAGAAGGCTCAACAGAAGTGCAGCTCCTCAGTGTCTGGTCCTTTCAGCCCCGTGGAGGAGTCTAAAGCAACACGCGCACACACCGAGGACCTTCTGAACAAGAGGCGGGATAAGTTCCTGCGCACGGTGGCGGCCCAGAAGAAATCATTGTCAGAGCTGCAGAACAAAGCCCAGGACGTAGACAAGAAAGTCCACCACCTGAGCCACAAGGTACACTCTTAGAAAAGAAGGTGCTAACTATAGCCGTTCAAAAAAGGGGAACCCTCTGAAAAAAATGTTTTTGTTGGTTCAAAGTAAAACACTTTCACTAATACAAAGTTCTACATGGAATTATTTCACTAATACAAAGTTCTACGTGGAACTCTTTCACTAATACAAAGTTCTACGTGGAACTCTTTCGCTAATACAAAGTTCTACGTGGAACTCTTTCACTAATACAAAGTCTTATATGGAACTCTTTCACTAATACAAAGTTCTACGTGGAACTCTTTCACTAATACAAAGTCTTATATGGAACTCTTTCACTAATACAAAGTTCTACGTGGAACTCTTTCACTAATACAAAGTTCTACGTGGAACTCATTCATTTTTACAAAGTTCTACGTGGAACTCTTTCAACACAAAAAGGTTCTAAGTATAACTTTTTTCACCACCAAAGGGTTTTTCTACCTGAAACCAAAACTTGTTATCCTATAGGGACAAACAAATAACACTTTTTTCTAAGAGTGTAGGTGTCACGTTCGTCGTAATGAGGAGACCAAGGCGCAGCGTGATATGACTACATACTATTTTAATAAACGAATAAACACTAAACAAACTAACGTGAAGCTATTTAAACCGAGTGCTGACATGCAACTACACATAAACAATAACCCACAAAACCAAAATGGAAAATGGCATCCTAAATAGGATCCACAATCAGAGACAACGATAAACAGCTGCCTCTGATTGGGAACCAATTCAGACAACCATAGACCTACATTACCTAGACATACAAAAACCCCATAGATATACAACAACCCTAGACAAGACAAAAAACACACATACCCACCCTCGTCACACCCTGACCTGACCAAAAATAATACAGAAAACATAGACAACTAAGGTCAGGCCGTGACAGTAGGGGGCTGTAGGGGACAATGTAGTGGGGTCTGTATCTTAAAGGGAAGCTAGTCGCTTTTCTTAGCAGGACGGTCATCCCTGTCACATAGAGCTAACTGTCAGACCTGTCATGATTTCACTAGTGACAACTGTTACACTATCCCTGCCCTAGATATGTACCCTGTAGCTCTCTGTGTCTGACTCTGACCCTGCCTGTGTTGTTGTTTTTCTTCCAGGTATGTGGTGGCCATTCCAATGCCAGCTCCAATGGCACATGTCACGACAGCCCATGTGGGGGTGCTGGTTGTCGTGACAATGACGGTCGGCGGGTGTGTGGAGGGGACGGGTGTGACGGGACTGTTAGCGCCTCCCTAAAGGGACTGAAACATGCCAATGATGTCACAGACAACCTGACTACTGCCAGTGAGGATCTCCAGGGTATGGCTAAGAAGGTCTGTCTGCCTAAATATCTCACATGTACTATACCTCTGCATGTATGTACTGTATCTCAGTATAAGCTGAATCGCTGCGCAAAATCTGCCATTTAACTTCTCTAAAAGGGGATGTATTATGTGTTTGTCAGCGCTCTTGTGAGTGTAAGCTTAGCATGTTTTGTATATGTGTTGCATATACCGTAATCCCCAGTTTTATGTTTCCAGCTCCAGGACATTGCTATGCTGACCCAGGATGTGAAGAATCAAGCCATGGACACCCTGGACAAAGCCCAGAAGAAGAAGGACTTATTTGAAAACTCCAATAAAAAACTCAAGGAATTCATTCAGAAGATCAAAGATTTCCTGACTGGTTTGTTAATGCCAGTAACCTTTCAGATAACTTCTCTCTGTGGACACGTCTTATGATATGAAATTGATCATGGTCCTTCTCCACTGTGTGTTGTGTACAGAGGAGGGTGCGGACCCAGAGAGCATAGAGAAGGTGGCTCAGCAGGTGCTGGCCATATCTCTTCCTGTCAACAGAACCACTCTGGACAGCCTGGTCCAGCAGATTAAAGACAACATTAACAACCTGACAGATGTAGAGGGGGTCTTCAACCACACCTCCCAGCAACTCCACCAGGCCAAGGAGCTGCTCAACCGAGCTAAGGATGCCAAGTAAGACAGAGGGAGAAAGAGGCAAATAGAGGCCTATTAGACTTAGACGTATAGACTCCTACGTCAATGATGATGATCTTTGTCTGTTCACCAGTAGTTACTCTGTTATTAGCCTATGTGATAGAACATGGAACATGGGACATGCACAGACAGTGTTTTCATAGAACAGCAGAGCTCTCGGTCTCACACATGTCTTGTGTGTGTTTGAAGGACACGAGCAGAAGGAGTGAAGGACACAGCCAACATGACTAAGCAGGCGTTGGATGCGTCTGAAAAGGCTATTCAGAAAGCAACCAAAGCCCTGGACCACGCTCTGAACAACCTGAACAGCACCAGGAACACCAGCGCAACGGTACACTACCCTCCACAGCCATATCACAGTGTGTGTGTGTGGGGGTTTTCATTCTGTTATCTATCTTGTTGTGTCCCCGTGCAGGTGGAGGAGAAGCTTCAGGATCTGGAGGTCAAGCAGATGGATGCTATGATGCGACTGGCCAACCTGTCGATGGGGGTAGAGGCACTAAAAACTAAGACCGATCAGAACAGGGAGATGGCCCAAGATGCCAAGAACCAGGCCGAAAATGCCAGTAATGCAGCATCGGGACTGAAGCAGGTGTGTGTGTGTGTGTGTGTGTGTGTGTGTGTGTACTTGCCTGCGTGCTGGCATAAGTGTGTGTTTGGATGAGTGTGTCCTGGTTGTGGTCCTCCATGCTTTTTTGTGACCAACCTTTTATTTAATTTAGTCTTTATTGTTAAAAGGAGGGGTGGTTACAGGTACCAAAATAATCAAAGAAATACATACAAAGATATCCCTAAGTGTAAAACTAATTAAGACTCAATAATCCATGCTTTTGTTTAATGCTATGAAGTCCGGACGTTGTGGGCGGAGCTAGAACGTTTACTGTCAGACGTATTACAATGTAAACTTGGAATCCGTCTGTCTGCATATTTCAAGACATGGCATATGGGGGTGTAGTGAGATACCCAATGGGCTGGACGATTATCTTCTGATAACTCATCTGGAAAAAATATATATGAAAAACGTGTAAATCAATCAATCCGCCATCGTTGACACGATGCAAAAATCGAATGATTTACTATTGAAATAGCATGGGCGACAGAGAAAAACAAATTGATACAATTTCAAGCCAAGTGACAAACAATAATGCAGACACTAGGGATGAGGTGGTGAGCATGCAGGTCTGGGCGGAGGAGATGTAGTCATTGTTTGTGTGTCTGTTAGTTGTTATTCGTTTGTATAAGCTTGTACCCGGACCATACTTTTTTAATGGCTAGCTTAGAATATAAGCTTTCCAAAAGTAGTTTATATATTATATAGATCAGTCCTTTCGGCAGCCCAGATAATTTATTTATAAATCCCATCATTGGAGGGTTCGGTAGTTGGGTTCCCCAAGGGACTCAATAAACCAGCATAGCTCACCTACGTTGTAAATATATAAAAAAGGATTTGCCTGGTAATGTGTATGTGTCTTTCAAATCTTGGAATGTTCTCAACCATTACTGTCCATGATGTCAGCAAGGGTACGGATTCCACATTTGGACCATTGGGAGGATGTAAAAGGCCGCCCTCCAGGTCACAAGGCATTATTGTGAAATATTGTAGTATGGGCATGCCATTTTGATTCCCAGTTACATTGTTTTTCAATTTGCGCCAAAAATAAATTGTGTGAGCAATAATAGGACCAAAGCGTCGTTTACATATGTTAAGGGATATACAGTGTCAGTGAAGAGCACCTCTTCCAGAGCAATAGGAGACACCATATTTCTCTCCATACTCAGGGGGCAGAAGAATCATGTCTAAATCGATTTAGGAAGAGCCGAGATTTAAAGTTTGGTACGGATAGTCTTCCTGCGTCTTTCTCTATTTGTAAATGTGTTCATTTTATCGTTTACCTTGCCATATCCATTTATAAACCACACTATGAATTTTATCCCAATAGCCAGAAGGGGGAGCCATGGGAAGCATTGAAGTACAGAAATTCAGCCGTGGCAATCTATTCATTTTGACAATAGGTATCCATGTGGTCCTCCACGTTGACGTGTTGCTCTATGTGTCTGGTTGTGCTCCAGAGGCTGAATGAAACGGAGGATCGGTACAAGGAACTGCAGATGAAGGTGGACTCTCTGGGTGGGGCCTCGGGGGGCCTGGGGAACGTCAACCAGAGGGCCAAGGAGATCAAGAAGGAGGCTGAAGACCTGCTCACTAAGGCCAACAAGGGCATAGAAACGCTACGGAGTATGTAACGTTACTGTACTGCCCTCTGAAGCGTATGATACAGAATACATACTCAACAGGTGTAGATAGAGCAGTATGAATCCATAAAGAGTAATCATGGTTAAGAGTAGTCCATGGCCAAAGGATATCAACATAGTGTCTTTGGTTTTGTGTGCAGATGTGGTCGTAACTGGATGTTCTCTACATAGTGCACTATTTTTGACTAGGGCCCATAGGGCTCTGCTCAAAAGTAGGGCATTATATAGGGACTAGTGTGCCATTTGAGACGCAGCTAAGCTTTTCAAAGAATGTCCCTCAATTGTTGTCTTCCTATAATCTGTTCTCTGTTGTTCTGTTGTTCTGTTGTTTCAGAGCTTGAGAAGAAGTTCCGTAATAATGAGCAGAAAATGCTGGACCAGCAGAGCGAGTTAGGAGAGCTGGAGAGGAACGCCACGGAAGCACGGGAGGCCATACGAAAGCAGGTGCAGACATACAACAACTGTAACTGATCATGTGGATTGAACGATGTAGGAGAGAAAAACTGTATTCATGAAAATGTACCACTGGTGCTTCATTCCCATTCTTTCTCTGTCAAATTTGAAATTAATTTAATAAAAAATATTATCACAAAAAAAGAAGAAATACGGCAACTGTTAGTGACGGGAGGAACACTGGTTCATGTGTACTGTACAGCTGTAGTCTGTTAGAACATAGCAGGGAGCTCCTTCTGATGTTGTGAATATGCCAGTAAAACTGTCAGTAGAACTGTCTGCACTACATAGGTCATCTGCTTCTGTTAGTAACTCCCAATCATTAATGTCATGGTTTTGACATGATGCCATCTGCACAAGTTTGTTGTGTAGCTATGTCTTGAACACGACACCTGGATATGGACCAATTAAACATGTTTTGTGTTCCAAGGTAGATTGACTTTTGAATTAATTTAAGAAAAGAGATCAGAGAGAATGTTTTACAGAGGAATATGTTCTTTTGACCAATTAAATGCCATTTCAGGAATTATTTTTGATTTATTTTGACTACAGTACTTATATGTACAATATGACATACATATCGAAAAGGAATACGTGATACAGTGACAGATGTTACTTTTTTTTGTTGTAACCAAGTATGGTCTTGATTCAGAAAATACTTTTTCGTCAGCCACACATATACATTACACACAAAAACAAACACACGCACGGTCGCTCACACAAACAAAACATGTTCTACACAAATTTCAGACCCATTGATGTATAATTGAAACAGACGTCTATGAAAAATAAATATACATTTGATATAATGTTGAAGTTTTTTGTTGGGCATGTTATGATATGTAGTTCAGGCACATAGATGGACACCATACTAGTGTGTAATGAGTATTACCCCTCACCCCCAGGGGGCAGCACCAACTGCTTTAGATCATGTGCTCTGTCAGAAAGCCTTGATAATTACTCAGGTGTGGGAGATCAGGATTTTTGTAAGAGGAGGATATTTCGTTGTTGAGATGAGGCCAGAAGCCTTTCGGCCAGCCTTTGTTTGTTTCATTCTTTGTGTTAGTTAACCTCATATGTTGGATGGGGCTTTTTGTAGTTTGCTTCTCCATTGCTACGTTGTGAGAATGCATTGAGGCTTCTACCTACCTCAACTGTGTGTGTGTCTTAACGTTCAGTGTGCATTAATTGTGCGCATTGAGTGAAAATTCTCTTCCTCCCCCAGTCCTGAGAGAGAGCGCTACATAGTGGCCCAGGTTTAGGGGTTAAAATAAAAAGCTTGACTGTCCACAGACAGCGTATGTAATATCACAAGTTGACGATATATCCAGAGGCATGTTTCAGGATGTGCTAACATTGTTACATACACGGTATGTTGTCTAACCGAATAGCCTAATAGAGATCTATAACATGTGTAATCATAAGATGCAATGTTGTTTTCTGTCTGAAAACATGTTCAAATCATTCAAATGCATGTTGGAATTACAACCAAATGAACAGGATTTTCCCACCTGTTGTTAGGAAGGAGCATGGTCTGGTGATGGTTAACCTAACATAGTAGGCCTAACAAGACACCTGAGCGGAATCCCCACTTCCGTTTTTTCAGGGAAAACAAGTTAGGTTGAAAATACTGTATCCCTGAAAACTGGAAACATCTGCTTTTTTTGAAGCCAGCGAACAGTGGGATGGTAAGTGTAGTGGGTTGTTATGTGCGCAGCATGGATTGTTCACTGAAGCAATCAAAGGGAACCTAATCCGTTCTCCCCAGAGCGCGCATTCCTGTTTCCAAGGCGCACATCTATCCTATCGGACAGACACTAGGGTCTTCTGAAAACCGGTGGTGGACTTTACACACTACTTGAATTAACTTCACTAACTTCTTACAAGGTACATACTCGGCAGCCAAAAGCATCTGAGTCTACTGTCATTATATGTGTATCAATCATGGCAAAAGTATTATCTGAATATTAAGCCCACTTTTGATTTGATCAAAGTCACACGTTCATGCAGCATCGAGTCTAGTCAGTGATTCCCGTATTAAGAATGTTTATGTTGATCGTAGTCATAATTCATGTTAAAACCGTTTAATAGTGGATTTTGCTTTGATGTTATTACACTACAATAAGCAGTCAGAAGCGCTCTAGGGTCCATTCCTACCAAACGAGGCTCCGCTGCGGAGTTTCCGTCAAACGAGACTCGGGACAGAATTTTGGAGAGCGGTCGTCAGATATCAAATACTTTGGAGAGTGGTGGTCAGACTTCAGATAATACTGCCAACTCCGCTCAAACTCGCATCAAACGAAACAGGGGGAATCGTATGGATTCGTGTTGATTTAAAAGACAGGGGGATCAAACATACTAATATTAAAGTGTAAGTGTATTTTTTAAATCTCTCTGACATTGTTTATTATAGTTTAACTATGCTATTAAACCTACTTTCCAACCAGCAAACTTTATTTTCTAATGCCGTATCATTTTTTTAAAGTATTTTTCTTTTTAAATAAATAGGTGCAGAATCAAAACAGCTCCGTCTTTTTTAATGATTGAGTTAACGTGTGACATTATTCATACCAGCCTATTTCTACGTAACATTTTCAGGCTGAATCTACTGTACAAGTCAAAGGGGACTGACCCATGAACATAAAACCATGCACGCGTCACTGGTAATGTTCATATGTGGTAAGTAGCCTTGTGCACAGTGCTTTGAAGGCAATGAACATATTCCTATAACAACCAACAGCTTAATGATGCAATGAAAAGGGCATGAGTCGAGAACTGCTCTGTGGTTGTGTCTTTGTTGAATAGATGTGTTGTGAACTTGTGATGCAGACTTTGTACTTTACAATCACAGCAAAATGTGTGTACCTCAAGCATTCATCATTTAAACAAATGGACAGATGCTGTACATGGCTGATGGTTGGGACAAAGAGAGAGGCAGAGGGTTGTTTACTGTCTCCAGCTCTGAGACAAGATAGCCTGCTTCTTTTGGGGGATTTCCTCTCTTCTTTGGAGGTTACTTCACTGTTCACAACCAGGCAACTGTTCTTGGTGTTAAATTCCCCTCCGGACCTTCCTGGGTGGTGTTGGAGGTCCTTGGGAGGCTCTGCGCTGTGGGGAGGCTAACCATCAACTCTGTTTATGGTCCTCTTAAAACAGCCCAGCTGAATCCGCAAATAGAGACAATCCATACCCCCCTAGGACAGCATCACTCTGTGTGTGTGTGTGTGTGTGTGTGTGTGTGTGTGTGTGTGTGTGTGTGTGTGTGTGTGTGTGTGTGTGTGTGTGTGTGTGTGTGTGTGTGTGTGTTTATGAGGGGTGATTGGGTGGGATTGGAGGTTAATAGGGCACGACAAAGTTCTCCGAAAAATAGATTCCCTCGCATTTAGATTACATCATAATGGTACCTGATTGATTTGGTTGTGTACAGTTTTTAATCTATAGGCCCGTATACCAGCTAATTCATGTTTGCCATAGGGGTTATGCAGTTTGTTGTTGCTCTTCCTAACATGTTGAAGCTTTATTTAAACCTTCAGCTGAGGACAGGTCCTTGTTAGAGGATTCTACCTATGAGTGTTGTCTACCCAGCAGCCTGTCATTATAGAGATACAGAGTGACCTCCTGGAGGTCAGGGTTCATTTCCATCCCCTCAGGTCATGGGCCAGACTAGGTTAATTGCTCTACATGAGTGGGTAAAAGGGCCGGGCTGATCACAGACAAGGCTCAGCTCTTCTCTTGCTCCTCCTCTCCTCTCCCTTTCACTTGTCTCCTCTCTTCTCCTCCTCCTCTGAAGATGCTATAGGATGAGAGGGCTGGAGATTTTAAAGAGCAGTGGGGGGGGGGGGGGTGTATCTATTTTCTATTGGTCATTGCTGGCAGCTGAGGCTCCTGTCTCACCCTCTAAATTTAACTGGAGGTCTTATGGGTGGGACCACTGCTGATTGACAGCTAGTGAATGACAGGCTGTGGTGAAATGGTGGTTATAATCATTGGGTCATTTGTAACACTGTAGTCTCCACCCAAACATTGTGAAAAGACTAGCAGGTGATTTTACATGTGAGCCCCTAATTTAGTGATTTGTCAAACGTTATCAGCAGCAGTGTTAAGAAAGACCCTGAACAGAGATGTTCGTTACTGTAGAGGCTGAACAAACTGTGTTTTTTCAAATAAATCTTCCTCTGAAAGGCTGTACGCTGGTGATGAGTGATTAGGCTCACATGAAAAAGGACAGAAGCTTTGCTTAAACTATAGAACTAAATCCTGTCTTACACAGCATTCTCATAGTCTCCTGGTGTGTATTTTTTTGTGCTATCGTTGCTCTCCATAGACGTGTGTGTGTGTGTGTGTGTGTGTGTGAGTGTGAGTGAGGGCGGGCGAGCAGGTGAGCGACAGGCACGGTCTGGCGCCCAGGGGTGGGAGCTGTGTGATCCTGAGCCCCTCTGTGAGCAGAGACTCCGGAACTTGGTGGATTCCAGAACAATGGGCCAGTAAAAGCCAACTGCCACAACCAGAGGGAGAGAGAGAGGAAGAGAGAGAGAGAGGAGAGAGAGAGAGAGAGGGAAGGAGAGAGAGGGGGGGGAGGAGAGAGAGAGAGAGGGTGGAGAGAGAAAGAGAGAGGGAAGGAGAGAGAGAGAGAGAGAGATAGGTTTCCCTCCCGTGGGCAGGGACTTTTCTTTGTGAAAGGAGAAGGAGGAGGAGACTGGCATTGTTGGTATCCACATGTTTAATCTGACCCCAGTGTAGTTCATATACACTGAGTGTACAAAACATTAGGAACACCTTCCTAATATTGAGTTGCATCCCCTTTTCCCTCAGAACAGCTTCAAATCCACAGGGATGCTGGCCCATGTTGACTCCAATGCTTCCCACAGTTGTGTCAAGTTGGCTGGATGTCCTTTGGGTGGTGGACCATTCTTGATACACACAGGAAACTGTTGAGCGTGAAAAACCCAGCAGCGTGGCACTTAAATATTTTGTCTTGCCCATTCACGCTCTGAATGGCACACATACACAATCCTTGTCTCAATTGCCTCAAGGTTTAACAGTCCTTCTTTAACCCCGTCTCCTCCCCTACATCTACACTGATTGAAGTGGATTTAACAAGTGACATCAATAAAAGATCATAGCTTTCACCTGGATTCACCTGGTCTTTCATGGAAAGAGCAGGTGTTTCTATAAAAAAAAAATACACTCAATGTATGACTATCATCTTAGATTACCACAGTGCCTATTGTGGACTGTGTTTTGGGGCTTGTATGTCATCGATAATGACTGGTTGTTAGGGTTAAGTTGAGGTTGTGTACAACGTGAGTGCACTCGAAGTTAAGAGTATAAACACAATGCGACACGTAAAAGTTAGGATTGCTTTCTACCAGTTGTCACTTGAAACAGTGGGTGTATGTTTGAAGGTTAGAATTTCTCTATGTTCTACCTTGCCCTTACTCTCTCCGCTGGCCATAGCCCCGTCTTGCTGTGGGCTTGCATGTAAAAACCTGATAAGATCATGTGTGTTTCTCAAGCTTTAACCACAGTGCCCACAGTGTTCCCATTAGCTGGTTCTCTACTCTGCAAACATCATTTTGCTAGGAAAGAAGCACTTCCTCTACATATTCTGATGGGCTGCTTTCTCTTCTAATCTTACTCTAAGAAACAGAACAGACAAGGCCCCTGGTGAAGGGAGGAGAAAGCCTGGACTGTGTGGCCCCTCCAGGCCTGTCCAGCTTCTGCCTCTTCATCTCACCGCTGTATATATCAACAGCCAAGCTCTTTGCATAATGACAGGTTCTGTCGTGCGTCTCGTTAAAAAACACTCAAAGGCAGTTACTCACGCACCTGTATTTAAAGCAATCTGTAGTTGGTATATCCATTTTTGAACTTATTAATTAAAGATATGTACCCATTGATTCTTGAAGAATATAACCTATAAATGCCTCATGAGTTCAGTTCTACTGTTGTAACCTGTCAGAACTCAAAATATAAGCTTGTTTTACTCCAATATTTGTAAACAAAGTACATATAAACAAACACAATATAGCCTCAGAATATGGTTAAAACTATAATGTTGATATCATGGATGCTCAATCCTTGCATCCATAGCTCTGACTATACATTTGAGAGGTTGTATTTCTCCAGCCCCATCCCTCAGCTTTTTACACAAACGAGTGGTGAGAATGCTTTGTTTTTGTTTAAAATCTCATTTTAATTGTCACATGCTTCGTTAACAGGTGAAATGCTTACTTACCAGTCCTTCCCAACAATGCAGAAGAAACAAAATAACTCATAATAGTAATATTAATAAATAAAATATTAACTTTTTTTTAAACTAAAATCATTATATATATATACACACACACAACCAAAAGTATGTGGACACCTGCTCGTTGAACATCTCATTACAAAATCATGGGCATTAATATGGAGTTGGTCCCCTTTTGCTGCTATAACAGCCTCCACTCTTCTGGAAAGGATTTCCACTAGAGGTTGGAACATTGCTGTAGGGACTTGCTTCCATTCAGTCACAAGAGCATTAATGAGGTTGGGCACTGATGTTGGGCCATTAAGGCCTGGCTCGCAGTCGGCGTTTCAAATCATCCAAAGGTGTTCGATGGGGTTGAGGTAAGGGCCCTTTGCAGGCCAGTTAAGTTCTTCCACACCGATCTTGACAAACCGTTTCTGTATGGACTTCGCTTTGTGCACGGGGCATTGTCATGCTGAAACAGGAAAGGGCCTTCCCCAAACTGTTGCCACAAAGTTGGAAACACAGAATCGCATGGAATGCCATTGTGTGCAGTAGCGTTAAGATTTCCCTTCACTGGAACTAAGGGGCCTAGCCCGAACCATGAAAAACAGCCCCAGACCATTATTCCTCCTCCACCAAACTTTACAGTTGGTACTATGCATTGGGGCAGGTGGCGTTCTCCAGGCATTCGCCAAACCCAGATTCATCCGTCTGACTGCCAGATGGTGAAGCGTGATTCATCACTCCAGAGAACGCATTTCCACTGCTCCAGAGTCCAAAGGCAGCGAGCTTTACACCACTCCAACCGACGCTTGTCATTGCACATGGTGATCTTAGATTTGTGTGCTGCCACTCGGCCATGGAAACATATTTCATGAAGCTCCCGACGAACAGTTCTTGTGCTGACGTTGCTTCCAGGTGCAGTTTGGAACTCAGTAGTGAGTGTTTGCAACCGAGGACAGACAATTTTTATGCACTACGCACTTCAGAACCCAGCAGTTCCATTTTCTGAGCTTGGGTAGCCTACCACTTCACGGCTAAGCCGTTGTTGCTTCTAGACGTTTCCACTTCAACATAACACCACTTACAGTTGACCGGAGCAGCTCTAGCAGGGCAGACATTTGATGAACTGACTTGTTGGAAAGGTGGCATCCTATGACGGTGCCATGTTGAAAGTCACTGAGCTCTTTAGTAAGGCCATTCTACTGCCAATATTTGTCTATGGAGATTGCATGGCTATGTGCTCGATTTTATACACCTGTCAGCAACGGGTGTGGCTGAAATAGCCAAATCCACAAATTTGAAGGGGTGTCCACATACTTTTGTAAATATAGTGTGTGTATACAAACAGTTGAAGTCAGAAGTTTACATACACCTTAGACAAATACATTTAAACTCAGTTTCTCACAATTCCTGACATTTAAGTAAAACTTCCCTGTTTTAGGTCAGCTAGGATGACCACTTTATTTTAAGAATGTGAAATGTCAGAATAATAGTAGAGAGAATGATTTATTTCAGCTTTTATTTCTTTCATCTAGTGGGTCAGAAGTTTACATATACTCAATTAGTATTTGGTAGCATTGCCTTTAAATTGTTTAACTTGGGTCAAACGTTTCAGGTAGCCTTCCAAAAGCTTCCCACAATAAGTTGGGTGAATTTTGGCTCATTCCTCCTGACAGAGCTGGTGTAACTGTGTCAAGTTTGTAGGCCTCTTTGCTCGCAAACACTTTTTCAGTTCTGCCCACAAATTCTCTATAGGATTGAGGTCAGGGCTTTGTGATAGCCACTCCAATACCTTGACTTTGTTGTCCTTAAGCCATTTTGCCACAACTTTGGAGGTATGCTTGGGGTCGTTGTCCATTTGGAAGACCCATTTGCGACCAAGCTTTAACTTCTTAACTGATGTCTTGAGATGTTGCTTCAATATATATAAATGATTTTCCATCCTCATGATACCATCTATTTTGTGAAGTGCACCAGTCCCTCCTGCAGCAAAGCATCCCCACAACATGATGCTGCCACCCCCGTGCTTCGCGGTTGGGATGGTGTTCTTCGGCTTGCAAGCCTCCCCCTTTTTCCTCCAAACATAACGATGGTCATTATCTTCAAACAGTTCTATTTTTGTTTCATCAGACCAGAGGACATTTCTCCAAAAAATACGATCTTTGTCCCCATGTGCAGTTGAAAACCGTAGTCTGGCTTTTTTATGGTGGTTTTGGAGCAGTGGCTTCTTCCTTGCTGAGCTGCCTTTCAGGTTATGTATATATAGGACTAATTTTACTGTGGATATAGATACTTTTGTACCTGTTTCCTCCAGCATCTTCACAAGGTCCTTTGCTGTCATTCTGGGATTGATTTGCACTTTTCGCACCAAAGTACGTTCATCTCAAGGAGACAGAACGCGTCTCCTTTCTGAGCGTTATGACGGCTGTGTGGTCCCATGGTGTTCATACTTGCGTACTATTGTTTGTACAGATGAACGTGGTACCTTCAGGTGTTTGGAAATTGCTCCCAAGGATGAACCAGACATTCTGAGGTCTTGGCTGATTTCTTTTGATTTTCCCATGATGTCAAGCAAAGAGGCACTGAGTTTGAAGGTAGGCCTTGAAATACATCCACAGGTACACCTCCAATTGACTCAAATTATGTCAATTAGCCTGTCAGAAGCTTCTAATGTCATGACATCATTTTCTGAAATTTTCCAAGCTTTTTAAAGGCACAGTCAACTTGGTGTATGTAAACTTCTGACCCACTGGAATTGTGATACAGTGAATTATAAGTGTAATAATCTGTCTGTAAACAATTGTTGGAAAAATTACTTGTGTCATGCACAATGTAGATGTCCTAGCCGACTTGCCAAAACTATAGTTTGTTAACAAGACATTTGTGGATTGGTTGAAAATCGAGTTTTAATGACTCCAACCTAAGTGTATGTAAACTTCCGACTTCAACTGTATATATATACAGTGTGTATATATAATGTGTGTATATATATATACACTGCTCAAAAAAATAAAGGGAACACTTAAACAACACAATGTAACTCCAAGTCAATCACACTTCTGTGAAATCAAACTGTCCACTTAGGAAGCAACACTGATTGACAATAAATTGCACATGCTGTTGTGCAAATGGATAAGACAAAAGGTGGAAATTATAGGCAATTAGCAAGACACCCTCAATAAAGGAGTGATTCTGCAGGTGGTGACCAC
The DNA here is from genome assembly GCF_029448725.1 of Salvelinus fontinalis. Classification (NCBI taxonomy): domain Eukaryota; kingdom Metazoa; phylum Chordata; class Actinopteri; order Salmoniformes; family Salmonidae; genus Salvelinus; species Salvelinus fontinalis. Next base: position 32,710,628 of record NC_074695.1, read on the forward strand.
AGACCACTTCTCAGTTCCTATACTTCCTGGCTGATGTTTTGGTCACTTTTGAATGCTGGCGGAGCTCTCACTCTAGTGGTAGCATGAGACGGAGTCTACAACCCAGACAAGTGGCTCAGGTAGTGCAGCTCATCCAGGATGGCACATCAATGCGAGCTGTGGCAAGAAGGTTTGCTGTGTCTGTCAGCGTAGTGTCCAGAGCATGGAGGCGCTACCAGGAGACAGGCCAGTACATCAGGAGACATGGAGGAGGCCGTAGGAGGGCAACAACCCAGCAGCAGGGCCGCTACCTCCGCCTTTGTGCAAGGAGTAGCACTGCCAGAGCCCTGCAAAATGACCTCCAGCAGGCCACAAATGTGCATGTGTCTGCTCAAACGGTCAGAAACAGACTCCATGAGGGTGGTATGAGGGCCCGACGTCCACAGGTGGGGGTTGTGCTTACAGCCCAACACCGTGCAGGACGTTTGGCATTTGCCAGAGAACACCAATATTGGCAAATTCGCCACTGGCGCCCTGTGCTCTTCACAGATGAAAGCAGGTTCACACTGAGCACATGAGCACATGTGACAGACGTGACAGAGTCTGGAGACGCCGTGGAGAACGTTCTGCTGCCTGCAACATCCTCCAGCATGACCGGTTTGGCGGTGGGTCAGTCATGGTGTGGGGTGGCATTTCTTTGTGGGGCCGCACAGCCCTCCATGTGCTCGCCAGAGGTAGCCTGACTGCCATTAGGTACTGAGATGAGATCCTCAGAGCCCTTGTGAGACCATATGCTGACACATGCACATTTGTGGCCTGCTGGAGGTCATTTTGCAGGGCTCTGGCAGTGCTACTCCTTGCACAAAGGCGGAGGTAGCGGTCCTGCTGCTGGGTTGTTGCCGTCCTACGGCCTCCTCCACGTCTCCTGATGTACTGGCCTGTCTCCTGGTAGCGCCTCCATGCTCTGGACACTACGCTGACAGACACAGCAAACCTTCTTGCCACAGCTCGCATTGATGTGCCATCCTGGATGAGCTGCACTACCTGAGCCACTTGTGTGGGTTGTAGACTCCGTCTCATGCTACCACTAGAGTGAGAGCACCGCCAGCATTCAAAAGTGACCAAAACATCAGCCAGGAAGCATAGGAACTGAGAAGTGGTCAGTGGTCACCACCTGCAGAATCACTCCTTTATTGGGGGTGTCTTGCTAATTGCCTATAATTTCCACCTTTTGTCTATTCCATTTGCACAACAGCATATGCAATTTATTGTCAATCAGTGTTGCTTCCTAAGTGGACAGTTTGATTTCACAAAAGTGTGATTGACTTGGAGTTACATTGTGTTGTTTAAGTGTTCCCTTTATTTTTTTGAGCAGTGTATATACACACATTATATATCTTCTGCTGATTGCCGCTTTAAGAATGGCCATGAAGTTCATTGCATGGTGCCTGAGGAGGATAGTCAGTCAACCAGTGTCCCTCTAACATCACCCTCCCTTTCCCTACACAGTCTCCAGTCTCCACTGCCCCAGTTATAATCATAGGGACAGACGGTTGCCTCGTAAAACCACTCACCTTTAAACCCAGATGAGCTTTATGTGTGCTCATAAAAAGACAGGTCAGTGCTCACCTGTAATTGACTGATTTAAAGATACCCCGTAGGGAGTGCTGGGTTGGCTTGCTTACTTTGGCATTACATGTGGATTTGGTTTATGTGAAATTGTGAATGTCTTCCCCTATTGGCTAAAGGTGCAGTGCCTTCTGAAAGTATTCAGACCCCTTGACTTTTTCCACCTTTGTTTGGTTACAGCCTTATTCTAAAGTTGATTAAATCACAAAGCAAAAACTGGATTTTAGAAATGTTTGCTAATTTATACAAAATAAAAAACGAAAATATCACATTTACGTAAGTATTCAGACCCTTTATTCAGTACTTTGTTGAAGCACCTTTGGCAGCGATTACAGCCTCGAGTCTTCTTGGGTATGACGCTACAAGCTTGGCACACCTGTATTTGGGGAGTTTCTCCCATTCTTCTCCGCAGATCCTCTCAAGCTATGTCAGGTTGGATGGGGAGCATTGCTGCACAGATATTTTCCTGTGCTACCACTGAAGCCCACTCCTGGGCTACAATATCCGGACCCCTTTACTGCCGGTACGGAGCACGGAACCCCGCCGATCCTCTACGACTGGAATACCGACATAATCTGCCCGAGGACTCCAACAGGCCCCTCAGGCGTGACGCCCGCTGAAGGCCCATCCTGCTAACCTACTAGGCCTGTTAGCTACCTAGAGCTACCTGGAACCCTGCTAATTCCACGACTGGTCTATCGACGTCACCGCACGAAGAGGCAAAAACAGACTCCCCCCCCCATCGCGACGTCCCCCAAAGGCTAACTTGCCTGCCCCGGTCTGCTAACTGCTAGCTTATCTTGCAGCTAGCGCAGCCAGGAAGCTAGCACCAGTTAGCAAACACAATTCTACAATTCACAACCTCTCTTTCGCCATCGCTATCCGGCTTGGATTCTCTGTCGACACGACCACGTCTGGTCTGCAGATGTGCCCTCAACCGGTGCCCTCAACCGGCCTCCGTCTGAGCAGACCCCCTCCGTCTGAGCAGACCACCCGCCGGGCTACTAACTTTAAACGCGTGCTAGCTTAGTGGAGGCCTCACTGCTCCATCTACGGCTGCCCCCTGGACACTATGATCACTTGGCTACATAGCTGATGCCTGCTTGACTGTCCATTAATTCATGGTACTCCATTCTGTTTATTTGTGTTTTATCTGTCGGCTCTGTGCCTTAACGCAGGATCTGTGTGTAGTTAATCCGACCCTCTCTGCCCAGTCGTCGCCATTTTTACCTTCTGTTGCTGTGTTAGCTGACTAGCTGCTGCTATCTCACCTGTTGTTTTAGCTAGCTCTCCCAATCATGACCTGCAATCACTTTATGCCTTATTGTATGTCTCTCTCAAATATCAATATGCCTTGCATACTGTTGTTCAGGCTAGTTATCATTGTTTTGGTTTGCAATGGACCCCGTAGTTCCACTCTCCGTACCTCTGATACCTCCTTTGTCCCACCCCCCACACATGCGGTGACCTCACCCATTGAGACCAGCATGTCCAGAGATACAACCTCTCTTATCATCACCCAGTGCCTGGGCTTGCCTCCGCTGTACCCGTGCCCCACCATACCCTGGTCTGCACATTATGCCCAGAATCTATTCTACCACGGCCATAAATCTGCTCCTTTTATTCCTTGTCCCCAACGCTCTAGGCGACCAGTTTTGATAGCCTTTAGCCGCACCCTCATCCTACTACTCCTCTGTTCCTCGGGTGATGTGGAGGTAAACCCAGGCCCTGCATGTCCCCAGTCACCCTCATTTGTTGACTTCTGTGATCGAAAAAGCCTTGGCCTCATGCATGTCAACATCAGAAGCCTCCTCCCTAAGTTTGCCTTACTCACCGCTTTAGCACACTCTGCCAACCCTGATGTCCTTGCCGTGTCTGAATCCTGGCTTAGGAAGGCCACCAAAAACTCTGAGATTTCCATACCCAACTATAACACTTTCCGTCAAGATAGAACTGCCAAAGGGGGAGGAGTTGCAATCTACTGCAGAGATAGCCTGCAAAGTTCTGTCATACTTTCCAAGTCTATGCCCAAACAGTTCGAACTTCTAATTTTAAAAATTAATCTCTCCAGAAATAAGTCTCTCACTGTTGCCGCCTGCTACCGACCCCCCTCAGCTCCCAGCTGTGCCCTGGACACCATCTGTGAATTGATCGCTCCCCATCTAGCTTCAGAGTTTGTTCTGTTAGGTGACCTAAACTGGGATATGCTTAACACCCCGGCAGTCCTACAATCTAAGCTTGATGCCCTCAATCTCACACAAATCATCAAGGAACCCACCAGGTACAACCCTAAATCCGTAAACATGGGCACCCTAATAGACATTATCCTGACCAACTTGCCCTCCAAATACACCTCTGCTGTCTTCAATCAAGATCTCAGCGATCACTGCCTCATTGCCTGTATCCGCCACAGGTCCACGGTCAAACGACCACCCCTCATCACTGTCAAACGCTCCCTAAAACACTTCTGCGAGCAGGCCTTTCTAATCGACCTGGCCCGGGTACCCTGGAAGGATATTGACCTCATCCCGTCAGTTGAGGATGCCTGGTCATTCTTTAAAAGTTACTTCCTCACCATATTAGACAAGCATGCTCCGTTCAAAAAATGCAGAACCAAGAACAGATATAGCCCTTGGTTCACTCCAGACCTGACTGCCCTCGACCAGCACAAAAACATCCTGTGGCGAACTGCAATAGCATCGAAGAGCCCCCGCGATATGCAACTGTTCAGGGAAGTCAGGAACCAATACACGCAGTCAGTCAGGAAAGCAAAGGCCAGCTTTTTCAAGCAGAAATTTGCATCCTGTAGCTCTAACTCCAAAAAGTTCTGGGATACTGTAAAGTCCATGGAAAACAAGAGCACCTCCTCCCAGCTGCCCACTGCACTGAGGCTAGATAACACGGTCACCACTGATAAGTCCGTGATAATCGAAAACTTCAACAAAGATTTCTCAATGGCTGGCCATGCCTTCCACCTGGCGACTCCAACCTTGGCCAACAGCCCCGCCCCCCCCGCTGCTACTCGCCCAAGCCTCCCCAGCTTCTCCTTTACCCATATCCAGATAGCAGATGTTCTGAAAGCTGGAAAACCTGGACCCATACAAATCAGCTGGGCTTGACAATCTGGACCCCCTATTTCTGAAACTGTCCGCCGCCATTGTCGCACCCCCTATTACCAGCCTGTTCAACCTCTCCTTCGTATCATCTGAGATCCCCAAGGATTGGAAATCTGCCGCTGTCATCCCCCTCTTCAAAGGGGGAGACACTCTGGACCCAAACTGTTACAGACCTATATCCATCCTGCCCTGCCTAGCTAAGGTCTTCGAAAGCCAAGTCAACAAACAGATCACTGACCATCTCGAATCCCACCGTACCTTCTCCGCTGTGCAATCCGGTTTCCGAGCCGGTCACGGGTGCACCTCAGCCACGCTCAAGGTACTAAACGATATCATAACCGCCATCGATAAAAGACATTACTGTGCAGCCGTCTTCATCGACCTGGCCAAGGCTTTCGACTCTGTCAATCACCATATTCTTATCGGCAGACTCAATAGCCTCGGTTTTTCTAATGACTGCCTTGCCTGGTTCACCAACTACTTTGCAGACAGAGTTCAGTGTGTCAAATCGGAGGGCATGTTGTCCGGTCCTCTGGCAGTCTCTATGGGGGTACCACAGGGTTCAATTCTCGGGCCGACTCTTTTCTCTGTATACATCAATGATGTTGCTCTTGCTGCGGGCGATTCCCTGATCCACCTCTACGCAGACGACACCATTCTGTATACTTCCGGCCCTTCCCTGGACACTGTGCTATCTAACCTCCAAACGAGCTTCAATGCCATACAACACTCCTTCCGTGGCCTCCAACTGCTCTTAAACGCTAGTAAAACCAAATGCATGCTTTTCAACCGTTCGCTGCCTGCACCCGCACGCCCGACTAGCATCACCACCCTGGACGGTTCCGACCTAGAATATGTGGACATCTATAAGTACCTAGGTGTCTGGCTAGACTGCAAACTCTCCTTCCAGACTCATATCAAACATCTCCAATCCAAAATCAAATCTAGAGTCGGCTTTCTATTCCGGAACAAAGCCTCCTTCACTCACGCCACCAAACTTACCCTAGTAAAACTGACTATCCTACCGATCCTCGACTTCGGCGATGTCATCTACAAAATAGCTTCCAAAACTCTACTCAGCAAACTGGATGCAGTTTATCACAGTGCCATCCGTTTTGTTACTAAAGCACCTTATACGACCCACCACTGCGACCTGTATGCCCTAGTCGGCTGGCCCTCGCTACATGTTCGTCGTCAGACCCACTGGCTCCAGGTCATCTACAAGGCTATGCTAGGTAAAGTGCCGCCTTATCTCAGTTCACTGGTCACGATGGCTACACCCACCCGTAGCACGCGCTCCAGCAGGTGTATCTCACTGATCATCCCTAAAGCCAAAACCTAATTTGGACGCCTTTCCTTCCAGTTCTCTGCTGCCTGCGACTGGAACGAATTGCAAAAATCTCTGAAGTTGGAAACTTTTATCTCCCTCAACAACTTTAAAAATCTGCTATCCGAGCAGCTAACCGATTGCTGCAGCTGTACATAGTCCATCTGTAAACTACCCACCCAATTTACCTACCTCACCCCCATACTGCTTTTATTTATTTACTTTTCTGCTCTTTTGCACACCAGTATCTCTTCTTGCACATGATCATCTGATGATTTATCACTCCAGTGTTAATCTGCTAAATTGTAATTACTCGATTTATTGCCTACCTCATGCCTTTTGCACACATTGTATATAGATTCTCTTTTTTTTTTCTACCATGTTATTGACTTGTTTATTGTTTACTCCATGTGTAACTCTGTGTTGTTGTCTGTTCACACTGCTATGCTTTATCTTGGCCAGGTCGCAGTTGCAAATGAGAACTTGTTCTCAACTAGACTACCTGGTTAAATAAAGGTGAAATAAAAAAATTAAAAAATGCTCGATCGGGTTCAAGTACAGGCTCTGGCTGGGCCACTCAAAGACATTCAGAGACTTGTTCCTAAGCCACTCCTGTGTTGTCTTGGCTGTGTACTTAGGGTCGTTGCCCTGTTGGAAGGTGAACCTACGCCCTAGTATTAGGTCCTGAGCGCTCTGGAGCAGGTTTCATCAAGGATCTCTCTGTACTTTGCTCCATTCATCTTTGCCTTGATCCTGACTAGTCTCCCAGTCCCTGCCACTGAAAAACATCCCCACAACATGATGCTGCCACCACCATGCTTCACCGTAGGGAAGATGCCAGGTTTCCTCCAAAGTGACGCTTGGCATTTAGGCCAAAGAGTTCAATCTTGGTTTCATCAAACCAGAGAATCTTGAATCTTTAGGTGCCTTTTGGTAAACTCCAAGCCCGCTGTTGTGTGCCTTTTACTGAGGAGTGGCTTCCGTCTGGCCACTCTACCATAAAGGCCTGATTGGTGGAGTGCTGCAGAGTTGGTGGGAAGTTTCTCCCATCTCCACAGAGGAACTGTAGAGCTCTGTCAGCGTAACCATGTCGTTATTGGTCACCTCCCTGACCAAGGTCCTTCTCCTCCCCCGATTGCTCAGTTTGGCCGGGCATCCAGCTCTAGGAAGAGTCTTGGTGGTTCCAAACTTCTTTAATTTAAGAATGATGGAGGCCACTGTGTTCTTGGGGACCTTCAATGCTTTTTGTACGCTTCACAGATCTGTGCTTCGACACAATCCTGCCTCGGCGCTCTACGGACAATTCCTTCGACCTCATGGATTGGTTTTTGCTCTGACATGCACTGTCAATTGTGGGACCTTATATATACAGGTGTGTGCCTTTCCAAATCATGTCCAATCAATTTAATTTACCACAGGTGGACTCCAATCAAGTTGTAGAAACATCTCAAGGATGATCAATGGAAACAGGATGCACCTGAGCTCAATTTCTAATCTCATAGCAAAGGATCTAAATACTTTCTTTAAACCTGTTTTCGCTTTGTCATTATGGGGTATTGTGTGTAGATTGCTCTGTGTCCCACAGTCACACATTCCAATCTCAATCCTACAGACACAGAAGCAGTGTATAGACGACAGTCATAAACTGTAGAGAAAGAGAGAGGGGTGGGCTATGATCCTCCCCCCAGGGCACATCATGATCGATTAGCCTTTTAAAATGGTAAACTTGGATTAGCTAACATAACATGCCATTGGAACACAGGAGTGATGGTTGCTAATAATGGGCCTCTGTACGACCTATGTAGATATTCCATAAAAAATCTGCCATTTCCAGCTACAATAGTCATAAACAACATTAACAATGTCTAAACTGTATTTCTGATCAATTTGATGTTATTTTAATGGACAAAAAATGTGCTTTTCTTTCAAAAATAAGGACATTTCTAAGTGACCCCAAACTTTTGAACGGTAGTGTATATATTTTTGTCACGCTCGTCATCCTCCTCGTCTGAGGAGGAGTAGTTGGAAGGATCGGAGGACCAAAATGCAGCGTGGTATGTGTTCATCATGAATTTAATAAACAGAGAACACTGAAAAAACTATACAAAACAATAAACGAACAACGAACGTGAAGCTATATAAGAAATGTGCTGACACAAGCAACTAACATAGACAATCACCCACAACCCACAATGACAAAACAGGCTACCTAAATATGGCTCCCAATTAGAGACAACGACTAACACCTGCCTCTGATTGAGAACCATATTAGGCCAAACACAGAAACAGACAAACTAGACATACAACATAGAATGCCCACTCAGATCACACCCTGACCAAACAAAACATAGAAACATTCAAAGCAAACTATGGTCAGGGCGTGACAATTTGTTTGTCCATTTTAGAATAAGGCTGTAAAATAACAAAATGTGTAAAAAGTCAAGGGGTCTGAATACCTTCCGAAGACACTGTATGTTCCAGTCGACTGGAAGTGAGATCTCTTAAGGCTTCCCTGCTCCATTTCTCATCTCACTGTCTCTGGGAATACCTGGACAGAAATGGCAGGAATGGTCTGGCGTTCTGGATGGCAGACACCTGCCTTACTCAGGTCATTCCTCAGTTTTTTTATTTTACCTTTATTTTTAATTTTTGAAATGTTTATTTTATTTTATCCCCTTTTCTCCCCAATTTTCGTGGTATCCAATTGCTAGTAATTACTAACTTGTCTCATCGCTACAACTCCCGTACGGGCTCGGGAGAGACGAAGGTCGAAAGCCATGCGTCCTCCGAAACACAACCCAACCAAGCCGCACTGCTTCTTAACACAGCGCGCCTCCAACCCGGAAGCCAGCCGCACCAATGCGTCGGAGGAAACACCGTGCACCTGGTTCCCTTGGTTAGCGCGCACTGCGCCCGGCCCGCCACAGGAGTCGCTGGTGCGCGATGAGACAAGGATATCCCTACCGGCCAAACCCTCCCTAACCCGGACGACGCTAGGCCAATTGTGCGTCGCCCCACGGACCTCCCGGTCGCGGCCGGCTGCGACAGAGCCTGGGCGCGAACTCAGAGTCTCTGGTGGCGCAGCTAGCTCTGCGATGCAGTGCCCTAGACCACTGCGCCACCCAGGAGGCCCATTTTACCTTTATTTAACTAGGCAAGTTAGTTAAGAACAAATTCTTATTTTCAATGACGGCCTAGGAACAGTTGGTGAACTGCCTTGTTCAGAGGCAGAACGACAGATTTTTACTTTGTCAGCTCGGGGATTCAATCTTGCAACCTTTCGGTTACTAGTCCAACGCTCTAACCACTAGGCTACCTGCCGCATTCCTCTGCGTTCCAAGGCATAGGAAGGGCCAGCTGTTCGTCTTGGTTCAACTGAAGGGGAACTAGAAATGGCTTCCTACCGTCACACATATGAACGGAGTTATGTTCAGGCTCAGATGTACAGTACACACACACACACACACACACACACACACACACACACACACACACACACACACACACACACACACACACACACACACACACACACACACACACACACACACACACACACACACACACACACACACACACACACACACACACACACACAGAACAGACTTTACCTAATCCCATAGTTATTCAAAGATTGTACAGGAAATCGATTTAAATACCAGACAGATTTACACAAAAGTCTTTGATTGTCTCCCTGATAAAATGTATCAGGAGACTGGAGTACACTTGGAGTATAACAAAATGACAAATCCCCTATGTACTTTCTAAGTAGAAACACATGTGTGTGAGTGTAATTAGCTCATGTTCACATCTGCTCGGTCTCTAGATCCAATGGAGAAGTCTACTGAATCTCCATTCGTCACTCCAGCTGGTGAGGAGGCAAACCAAGCGCAGTAATCCGTATGTAAATCAAACCCACAGCCACTTGACTGGCTGGCTGCACCCAACATCTGCTGCACATGTGTGTCTGACTGCGCCTTAGAGTTAGACTCAGCAACATGGCCAGGGGCTGGTGCCTGGGAGTAGGTCTGGGACCTGGGAGTACCATAGGGGATAAGAGATATGGCATGGGTCTGGGGCAGTCATAGGACTCTGGAGACTGGAGTCAGAGACCTGGGGCTTGTGCTTTATGTTATGTCAGGTTCTGGGAATGGAACTGGGGCAGTCAGACCATGGGCAACAGCAGTGTATCCAGCATTGGTCTCTCATACTCACCTGTCTGGTGGTCCTCAACTTTTTCCCGAGGTGGAAGTACCAGAGTGTTTTACACCCAGCAGGAGCTGACGCTTCTCAGTGGCAGGCGTAGTTATTCTTATGGCTGGGTAAGTAACGAGGCAGGCTCTTTCAGCGCAGCACCGTGGCAACGTGGGCCACTCAGGAGTTCTGCTTTCCATCCCCGCTCAGCCAATCTTCCTACCTGCCTGTGACACCTCTCCCCTCCCCTGCGGAATCACGATCTGCAGTGAGATGATGGCGTCTGGAGGGGATGGCTGCCGTCTTATCGGCTCTTAACCAACTGTGCTATTTTGTTTGTTTTTCCGCGTTGTTTGTAACTTGTTTTGTACATAATTTTGCTGCTACCGTCTCTGATGACCGAAAAGAGCTTCTGGGCATCAGAACAGCGATCACTCATCTCAAATTGGACTAAAAGTTTTTCTTCAATGAGTCGGACAGGGGGGATATACTACAGACACCCAACCAGGCCCAGATCCCCGTCATTTGCTGGAGAAGGAAGATCAGGGTGCCTTGTTAGGATCAGACGACGAGTGGCTAATCTGCCTTTGCCTTCCGTCCTGCTAGCTAACCTTCAATCACTGGAAAATAAATGGGACGAACTGAAAGCACATATATCCTACCAACGGGACATTAAAAACTGTAATATCTTATGTTTCACTGAGTCGTGCTGAACGAGGACATTACGAACATACAGCTGGCGGGTTATACACTCTATCGGCAGGACAGAACAGCAGCCTCTGGTAAGACATGGGGCAGGGGCCTATGCATATATGTAAACAACAGCTGGTGCACAATATCTAAGGAAGTCTCAAAGTTTTGCTCACCTGAGGTAGAGTATCTCATGATAAGCTGTAGACCACCCTATCTACCTAGAGAGTCTTCATCTGTATTTTTTGTAGCTGTCTATATACCACCACAGACTGATGCTGGCACTAAAACCACGCTCAATGAACTGTATACCGCCATAAGCAAACAGGAAAATGCTCATTCAGAGGCAGCGCTCCTAGTGGCCAGGGACTTTAATGCAGGGAAACTTAAATCAGTTTTACCTAATTTCTATCAGCAAAAATTCTATACCATGTTCAAAAATTCTAGACCACCTTTACTCCACACACAGAGATGTGTACAAAGCTCTCCCTCGCCCTCCATTTCGCAAATCTGCATAATTCTATCCTCCTCATTCCTGCTTACATGCAGAAATTAAAGCAGGAAGCACCAGTGACTCGGTCTATAAAAAAGTGGTAATGTGAAGCAGATGCTAAACTACAGGACTGTTTTGCTAGCACAGACTGGAATATGTTCCGGGATTCTTCCGATGGCATTGAGGAGTACACCACATCAGTCACTGGCTTTATCAATAAGTGCATCGAGGACGTCGTCCCCACAGTGACCGTATGTACATACCCCAACCAGAAGCCATGGATTACAGGCAACATTCGCACTGAGCTAAAGGGTAGAGCTGCCGCATTCAAGGAGCGGGACTCTAACCCAGAAGTGTATGAGAAATCCCGCTATGCCCTCCAATGAACCATCAAACAGGCAAAGCCTCAATACAGGACTAAGATCGAATCGTTATACACCGGCTCCGACGTACTTATAAACCGGCTCCGACGTACGTCGGATGTGGCAGGGCTTGCAAACTATTGCAGACTACAGTACAAAGGGAAGCACAGCCAAGAGCTGCCCAGTGACACAAGCCTACCAGACGAGCTAAATAACTTCTATGCTTGCTTCGAGGCAAGTAACACTGAAACATGCATGAGATCATCAGCTGTTCTGGACGACTGTGTGATCACGCTCTCCGCAGCCGATGTTAGAACTTTAAACAGTTCAACATTCACAAGGCCGCAGGGCCAGACGGATTACCAGGACGTGTACTCCGAGCATGCGCTGACCAACTGGCAAGTGTCTTCACTGACATTTTCGACCTCTCCCTGTCTGAGTCTGTAATATCAACGTTTCAAGTAGACCACCATAGTCCTTGTGCCCAAGAACACTAAGGTAACCTGCCTAAATGCCTACCGACCTGTAGCACTCATGTCTGTAGCCATGAAATGCTTTGAAAGGCTGGTCATGGGTCACATCAACACCATTATCCCAGAAACCCTAGATCCACTCCAATTTGCATGCAAATTGGAGTGGATCTAGGGTTTCTGGGATAATGGTGTTGATGTGACCCAACAGATCCACAGATGATGCAATCTCTATTGCACTCCACACTGCCCTTTCACACCTGGACAAAAGGAACACCTATGTGAGAATGCTATTCATTGACGACAGCTCAGCGTTCAACACCATAGTTCCCTCAAAGCTCATCACTAAGCTAAAGACCCTGGGAATAAACACCTCCCTCTGCATCTGGATCCTGGACTTCCTGACAGGCCGCCTCCAGGTGGTAAGGGTAGGTAACAACACATCCGCCATGCTGATTCTCAACACGGGTGCCCCTCAGGGGTGCGTGCTCAGTTCCCTCCTGTTCTCCCTGTTCACTCATGACTGCACGGCCAGGCACGACTCCAACACCATCATTAAGTTTGCTGATGACACAACATTGGTAGGCCTGATCACCGACAACGATGACACAGCCTATAGGGACCTGACCGAGTGGTGCCAGGACAATAACCTCTCCCTCAACATGATCAAGACAAAGGAGATGATTGTGGACTACAGGAAAAGGAGGACCAAGCACGCCCCCATTCTCATTGATGGGGTTGTAGTGGAGCAGGTTGAGAGATTCAAGTTCCTTGGCGTCCACATCACCAACAAACTAACATGGTCCAAGCACACCAAGACAGTCATGAAGAGGGCACGACAAAACCTATTCCCCCTCAGGAGACTGAAAAGATTTGGCATAGGTCCTCATCCTAAAAATGTTTCACAGCTGCACCATCGAGAGCATCCTGACGGGTTGCATCACTGCCTGGTATGTCAACTGCTCGGCCTCAGACCGCAAGGCACTACAGAGGGTAGTGCGTATGGCCCAGTACATCACTGTGGCTAAGCTTCCTGCCATCCAGGACCTCTTTACCAGGCAGTGTCAGAGGAAGGCCCAGCCACCATAGTCATAGACTGTTCTCTCTGCTATCGCACGGCAAGCGGTTCCGGAGCACCAATTCTAGGTCCAAGAGGCTTCTAAACAGCTTCTATCCCCAAGCCATAAGTCTCCTGAACAGCTAATCAAATGGCTACCCAGACTATTTGCATTGCCCCCCCCCCCCCTCCCCTTCTACGCTGTTGCTACTCTCTGTTATTATCTATGCATAGTCACTTTAATAACTCTACCTACATGTACATATTACCTCAATTACCTGGACACCAGTGCCCCTGCACATTGACTCTGTACCGGTACCCCCTGTTTATAGACCCGCTATTGTTATTTACTGCTACATCTTATCTCTTACTTATTTTTAGGTTATTTCTTAAAACTGCATTGTTGGTTAAGGGCTTGTAAGTAAGCATTTCACTGTAAGGTGTATCCAGAATTCCATGCTGGAAGGGAGGAGAAGAAGGAGCAGAGAGTCACCCTTCTCTGGATGTGGGAGTAGACGGATCATTAGAAGAGACCAGAGAGAGAGAGAGGGGAGGGAAAGAAAGGAGGATAGAGCGAATGTAAACTAATTTGCATGAGGGTTTAAAAATAAAAGGCTGTTGACTTTCTCCTGCCCTGTGGAGACTAGTTTGCTCTGGGCCAGTTCTATACTTATCTGTGTTCTCAAACACACACTCACAGTCAGGTCAGGTACTGTATGCTATGCAGGGATGTTTATCTGTCTGCAGTGCTATTCTAATTCTGTTTCCTCACGTCCCATGCAAGGTGCTCCAAAAGCTCAAAATGCTGCCTTCAACTATCCTAAAAGCAAGTGTTCCAGATGTACAGTAGCATAATCTCCAAATCTCTCTTTTTTTGGCGGTAAAAATCTCCCTTTAATCTTCTATGAGTGTCTGTGTATTTGTGTACTGAATGCGAGTGTGTTTGTCTTCATGATTGGTTCCAGTATTTACTCCTAGGAAGATGCTGAGAGCAGACTTTCTCGTAGAGACGAGAAAGAGTCTTTACCCAGTTACCCAGTCAGATTGGAATGTGTTGTCTTGATGTCACATCGCCATCCCTCCTGTCTCGTTCCTAACACAAAGCAGTGACATGTCAGGTCCCTGTTCCTTTCACTATGGGGGACAATGACTGGAGGTCTATTTTTTTACAATCCTCCACCTAAGCCTTCCTAGGAAAACAAAGTGGCAAAAATCTTTATTGAAAGTTGAGGAAAAGTAGAAGAAACAGAAGAAAGTGACTCGGTGGCAGACAGCGGTGTAACAAAGCTGACAGGCACAGCGGTGTAACAAAGCTGACAGGCACAGCGGTGTAACAAAGCTGACAGGCACAGCGGTGTAACAAAGCTGACAGGCACAGCGGTGTAACAAAGCTGACAGGCACAGCGGTGTAACAAAGCTGACAGGCACAGCGGTGTAACAAAGCTGACAAGCACAGCGGTGTAACAAAGCTGACAGGCACAGCGGTGTAACAAAGCTGACAGGCACAGCGGTATAACAAAGCTGACAGGCACAGCTGTTTAACAAAGCTGACAGGCACAGTTGTTTAACAAAGCTGACAGGCACAGCGATGTAACAAAGCTGACAGGCACAGCGGTGTAACAAAGCTGACAGGCACAGCGGTGTAACAAAGCTGACAGGCACAGCGGTGTAACAAAGCTGACAAGCACAGCGGTGTAACAAAGCTGACAGGCACAGCGGTATAACAAAGCTGACAGGCACAGCGGTATAACAAAGCTGACAGGCACAGCGGTATAACAAGCTGACAGGCACAGCTGTTTAACAAAGCTGACAGGCACAGTTGTTTAACAAAGCTGACAGGCACAGCGGTGTAACAAAGCTGACAGGCACAGCGGTGTAACAAAGCTGACAGGCACAGCGGTGTAACAAAGCTGACAGGCACAGCGGTATAACAAAGCTGACAGGCACAGCTGTTTAACAAAGCTGACAGGCACAGTTGTTTAACAAAGCTGACAGGCACAGCTGTTTAACAAAGCTGACAGGCACAGCTGTTTAACAAAGCTGACAGGCACAGCTGTTTAACAAAGCTGACAGGCACAGCGGTGTAACAAAGCTGACAGGCACAGCTGTTTAACAAAGCTGACAGGCACAGCGGTGTAACAAAGCTAACAGGCACAGCGGTGTAACAAAGCTAACAGGCACAGCGGTGTAACAAAGCTGACAGGCACAGCGGTGTTAATCCCATATCTCCAGAGTGTGCCAGGACAGGCAGTGGGGCTTCACACAGATGCTTATAGTACAGTACATACCACACTGACAGACAGAGAGAGCGAGAGAAAGACAGAGAAAATAGAGAGAAGATGAGAGAGCGAGACAATGGGGGGAAAAGGGAGAGGGAGATTGAATGAAAATTCAAGAGAGAGAATCGAGAGATTGAGGGAGAGAATTGTGAGAGAGAGGCAGTGAGGGAGAGAGGGGGTAAGATAAAAGCCCTCTCTCTTTGTGTAGTGGTCCTGGCCATTGCAGGGAGATTAGCCTTGGCAAGTCTGAATGCAGAACAGAGAGGATGCTGGGAGCTGTCCAATCCAAACTCATTACACTTGTTTTGGGAAGAGATGGAAATAACTATTATTTTCACATAATAAACCACATTAGTAGTGCATAGTGCAGTGGTTCCAGTCATAGCCCAGGGAAGAGGAGAGAATCACTCAAAATGGAACAGTATGTTGACTAAGATTTATAATGATGGTCAGTTTAGAGCACATTTAATGGATTTGATCTCCTTATTTCTGCTAAAAAGGGGAGGATGTTTCTTCTTGTTAGCATTACGTTCAACTGTTGACTTGTACAGCAGAATCTATTGTTTGTGGCTAAGCTCACTTGTGCAATCTCCTGGTATGTGGCTAGGCTAATACAACCTCTCCTGGTATGTGGCTAGACTAATACAACCTATCCTGGTCTGTGGCTAGGCTAATACAACTTCTCCTGGTATGTGGCTAGGCTAATACAACCTCTCCTGGTCTGTGGCTAGGCTAATACAACCTCCCCTGGTCTGTGGCTAGGCTAATACAACCTATCCTGGTATGTGGCTAGGCTAATACAAACTCTCCTGGTCTGTGGCTAGGCTAATACAACCTCTCCTGTTCTGTGGCTAGGCTAATACAACCTCCCCTGGTCTGTGGCTAGGCTAATACAACCTCTCCTGGTATGTGGCTAGGCTAATACAACCTCTCCTGGTCTGTGGCTAGGCTAATACAACACTCCTGGTCTGTGGCTAGGCTAATACAACCTCTCCTGGTATGTGGCTAGGCTAATACAACCTCTCCTGGTCTGTGGCTAGGCTAATACAACCTCTCCTGGCTAATACAACCTATCCTGGTATGTAGCTAGGCTAATACAACCTCTCCTGGTATGTGGCTACGGTAATACAACCTCTCCTGGTATGTGGCTAGGCTAATACAACCTCTGCTGGTATGTGGCTAGGCTAATACAACTCCTGTTCTGTGGCTAAGCAAATAAAAACCTATCCTGGTCTGTGGCTAGGCTAGGCTTTATTAGCTCAGAGGTACGCCCCCCTCTCAGCTGATCAGCCTGCATTCCTCACTGCCTGTCCATGTATGGGTAAGAGGAAAGAATGGCAGAGAGTAAGAGAGAGCTGCTGAGATGAGATGGCCACACTGCTGCTTAGTCAACCATTCCTTTCCATCCTCTCTGGTTGAAATCAAACATTCCAAATATGCTCGTTATTAAAGCATCAAGTCGGAATGTAATTTGTTCAAACCAATTTCCATATGACTTACTTGACAGAAAGAGGGTGGTTAATCATCAGATAGGCTTACAGGTCCTCTTCTCACACGTGGTGCTTTGATCAAAATAACTCTCACCCTTGAAAAATAAATACTGAAATTAAATAAATACTTTCAGTTGACTGATGTTATAACTATATATAACCTGGTGAGCCAATCTTGTTGTGTTCTGGAGGGACTGTGATGTCAACTTCCTCAGCCTCTGTCCAGGGACTGGGACAGGGGTATAGGATGTCTGTGAAATCTCTCCAACAGAGACAGACAAGACAGAGACAAGATAAAAGAGTTTAGGAGAGGCCCTGAAATTAATGTCTGTACATCAGCCCTCTCTGCCCCCCCCCCCCCTTCCATCTCCGCTCTTTACAGACTATACACACACCTTTGAGTGTGTGCCAACGACCAAAATAGATATCATGTTGCTATGTCACTACAGAGGCTTTGTATTTATACACCGGCTTTCTCTCCATCGCTCCCTCTCTCTCTCCCTCTCTCTCACTCCATCTCTCTCCCTCTCCCTCTTCATCTCTCTCTCTCTTCCTTTTTCTTTTCACATCTCACTCTGTTTCTTATCTCTCTCTCTCTCTTCTCACCTCTCTATATACCCCTCGTGACCGAAGACTATAGCCTTTTCAGAAAAATAAGGAAAAGTTTCCTGTGCAGTTATGTCTCAGGCCATTTAGTTTGGTTTTGCTTTTTTTTAAAGCCTTGCTTATCTCTGTTCTTCTATTGTTAATTGGCTAAGTAATTGTTGAGGGCAGATTTTTGGGGTTTACAGCATAATTACACAGGCATAGCTTGATTTACCACAGAGGTTTCCTGGCAACAGGAAAGGGAACTGAGATAACATTACTACAGCATTCAGATAACATGTCCTCCGTGTTGAGGTGATATCCTTACTCAAAGAAAAAGTGTTTAACATATTCCCATCATTGTCTGTGTACACAAATGCACTGTTGGCATAGGAAACATGATCAAGACATTTTCGAAGGTACAGTCATTATTATGTGTTGACTGAATGCCAAGTGTATCACTGTGGTGTGTGTGTGTGTTTTTGTGAGTGTGTGTGTGTGTTCGGTGCCTGGCAGTGGTACCAGCGTGAGACTTGTCTGTATGCCAGGCAAACACAGGCTTCCTCGAGAGAGTGTCATGTTTTTGTTGATCATCTCTGTGAAATCTCCTCAGGACTTTTCCTAGGACACTCACAATCCAAAGCTGTCCTAAAATCGTAATATGCAGCAGAATACAGAATGTTGATTCATCGTGTACGTATTTATTTCTGTTTGTGTTGCATGTTTTTGCTTCCTGTATCCATAGAGTGCCTTAGAAGCACCTGTTGTAGACAGACAGAGACAGACATACAGAGACAGACAGACAGACAGACAGACAGACAGAGACAGAGACAGAGACAGACAGAGACAGACATACAGAGACAGACAGACAGACAGACAGACAGACAGACAGAGACAGAGACAGAGACAGACAGAGACAGACAGACAGACAGACAGACAGACAGACAGACAGAGCCTCTCAGTAAGACCCTGTCAGACCCCCTCCCTGGCCCTGCTCTTTAGACTGAGTGTCTCCCCGTCCCACTGGCGCTTCACTAGGAATATATTTCAGGATGTTGACTGGACTGCTTGACGACTGTTGGGCTATTTTCAAACACCCCACACACAGTTCATCCATCGAGTCACACGCACACGAAAATGCATGCACAGACACACCCACACAAACGAACACAAAAAGACACACACAAGCTCACATGCTCACACGCACACGCACACGCACACACACACACCCATACACACATACTTTCCTGCTGTGCTGTCAGAACCTGGCCTCGTTAACCTCCTAGTTGACCTTTGGGTTCGTTTCCAGATTTAGCTGTAGGCTGTAGGGCCCCATGTCAGGTCAAGCTTTTTGGACTTCAGGAGAGAGAGGCATTGCTAACATATTCCCCCAAAAGATAATCTCTCTAAGTGTTTTTTCAACATTGTTACTCCTATTATTTAAACATTGACTGTTGAGGTGCAGGTGGGCTAGCAGCAGCTTTAGTTGGGCTCTGTTTTGGTCTCAGGATTAAACGTAGGCTTACTTCCTCTTACTTCCTTGATGTCCTTTTCCTGTACTGATTAGAGTTTGTGGTAATGTCGAAGAAAGAGAGAGTGAGAGAGAGTGATTTGTTTTCTAAGACAGAGGAGTGATCCGTCTAGCGAAACAATCTTCTTTCTTTCTTCACTCTAAGTGACTCTGCAATAACACCGCCCAGCTGTGATGTTGTTTCCTGTCCTTAACCTCCTCTCCCTCCTCTATTCTCCAGCCCTGGCATATGCCACCGCCCGGGAGCCAGACCACGCCCACGGCTGTACCCATGGCAGCTGTTACCCGGCAACAGGAGACCTGTTGGTGGGCCGTGAGAAGAGCCTGAAGGCATCATCTACATGCGGCTCCAGGAAGAAAGACCCCTACTGCATCGTCAGTCACTTACAGGTGTGTGTGTGTGTGTGTGTGTGTGTGTGTGTGTGTGTGTGTGTGTGTGTGTGTGTGTGTGTGTGTGTGTGTGTGGGGGGGTGGGGGGGTCTCCCACATCCTCTCACTCCCCCTACCTCCCTCTGTCCTGAGCTTCTGTTCGACCTCTGACCTGTGTCACCTCTGACCCCTGTAGGATGAGAAGAAGTGTTTCCAGTGTGACTCTCGCCGCCCATATGATCCTGTCTACAACACCATCAGTCACCGCATTGAGAACGTCATCACCACATTCAAACCACACCGCAAGAAGTCATGGTGGCAGTCAGAGAATGGTGAGAATTGAGATTGCATTCATAGAGGTTGCAATTATATCCATGTTTAAATAGTGAACCTTTGATTTTATGAGAAGCAGTGTTAAAACAGATTTGTCCTCTATTTGTGCCCCCTGCCTTTGGTTACATGACATACCCCTAACATGCAGCTGTCAATGTTATGAACTCATACAGAATCTATATCATCCGTATTATTAGAGCCCTAATCTTGGTTACTACTATTAATAACAGGTCTGTTCAGAGACCGAGAAAGAGAGGGGGGAGTGGAAGAGGGAGAGATCATGAGTGGAGCATAAAAGGAAGCAGTAGTGAGAGGGTGAGATATGGGGGAGAGAGATGAGGCCGACGATCCTGGAAGCCACAGTGCGTCATTACAGTGAGTTCTGGTAGCTCTGTTCTGAAGGGCCTTCAAAGCCCAGAGGTCCACGGCCTCCATCACACTAAATCCCCCTCTGTACTCTGTAGTAGCCTACTATACTCTGCCTGGACCAGAGCCAGACCAGCCACAGGCCCACAGCTGTTTGTATGGGGATAATAACAGTGCAGGCTGTACCCTGGCACACCAACAAAGGGAGGAACGAGAAAGAGAAGAGAGGAAAGGAGGGTGGGGAGGGAAGGGGTCAGAGGAAGAGTGGGAAGCCGGAGAGAAAGAGTGAGAGGGTGTACATTGAGGGAGGGATAGAAAATTAGATTTGGAGAATGGATTTCAAGACACCAGCTGAGCAATTCTCCTTCTTCATTGTTAATACAGAGCCCACATCACTGCAAACAAAAGCCCCATTTCAGGTCTATTTCTGAGTGATTGACTGCTGTGGACCAGTATAGCACTGCCTGTCCTCTATGTCGAACACTGAGAGGTGGGGGACAGGAAACAGTAACTATTTTTACTCCCAGTCTCCAAGGCGTTTCTAGCAGGGCTTTAGAGTATGTGACATGGAGCACAGTGGGCTGCTTGTGCTACATGTGTGTAGACCACAGTCCCTGTGTCCCTCTGGTGTGAGGCCCCTTCCTTCACTTAGTTCCTTAAGGGCTTGGAGTGGAAGGCTAGGTTGGGTGGGTACCTTATCCACTGTTCTGTAGAGCAGCTTGGGCCAATTCTACTCTGTTTGAAGTGGTACCAAGTAGGCTACTAGAAGGATGTGCGAGTGGGTTGGTTCCGTTAGTGGAGTGTACCAGTTACTAATTACTCTCCGTTAGCAAAGCCTCACAACAACGGTGATGGGAGAAACACAAATTAAACTATTTGCTGTGTCCCCTCTCCCACTCTCCAGTTCTATCTCTCTTTCCCTTCCTTTGCCCTTTCCCTCTCTTTGCTTCTCTCTCCTCCTCATTCTCCTTCTCTTTCTCTCCCTCTCCTCCATCTTGACTCCTTGGCTCTAGCACACCCTGCCTCTCCTTTCCTCTGCTTCTCCTTTCCTCTGCCTCTCCTTTCCTCTGCCACTGTTTCCCCTGCCTCTCCTTTCCTCTGCCTCCGTTTCCTTCCTGATTAGCCTTTCATTAAGGAGTGCAGGTTATGGTTCACAGCCTACAGCACAGACCCAATGGCCGAAATCCAGTTAGACCTCTTACTCACCAATGTGTCTCTGTGTGTATTTACACTATGTGTGTGTCAGGTTGGTTTATGATTGTATGAATCTTCAGAAGATTTGTGAGACTCTCTCTCTGTTATTTCCAGAGACTGTTTTATTTTATTGTGTTACTTTTCCACAGGCCTGGCTCCCATCACACCACACCACAGTCTGCCTGAGCGGTAGATAGCTAGTGATGTTAATGTTGAGGTGCCAACCCGGAAGCTGTACTCTGTCATTACCTCTCTCATTTTTTCATGTGCTGAGTTATGGATTTTACTGTTGTCTTCCTGCTGTTTGTATTCACTTCAGACTACATTTGGAGATGGGGAAAGGATCCTCAAAGCACTTAGCTTTATGAGCATGTGTTTTGGGTGTTCTCAGAGATTTCCCTTTGAGCTACGTTGTGGCATGTAGACATTTCTGATGGGACTATTTACTGTGGTTATTATGTTATTTATATGCTGTAGCAGTTAAATGTTCCAACTGCTAGAAGGGGACATGCTCCCTGACATGCTCCCTGATATGCTCCCTGACATGCTCCCTGAGCATAAGGCAGAAACCCCTACACTACTATTGGAACTTAAGACTTCTTCTACCAATTCATTGTGATTAATGGACCAACTCAAGTGGTTCTTAAGGATGGATCATGCTCAGGAAGTGTGTGGGATTACCCATGTGGACGACCATCACTCCAGCCAAGAGGAGAATGCTTTTTCCTGTTCAGATGCCATTACTCAAGCCAAGAGATGGACAGGGGTTTCCCTCACAGCTGGTAGTTGAGTTATCACTGGTGAAAACATGGGTTTGCATTTCCTGTAACAGACAGATTGACAGGTTGATTGAGTGCATACATTACAGATTTAATAGCAACAACATAAAGCTTGACATGCCCTCTCTCATTCTTTCTCTCTCTCTCCCTCCATCCGTCTTGTTTTGTTTTCAGGAAAGCCTGATGTCTTCATTCAGCTGGACCTTGAGGCAGAATTCCATTTTACTCATCTTATCATGATCTTCAAGGTTAGACATAGAGTACTTAGTAAACCTTAGACCAGGGGTCTCCAACTTTTTCTAGCATGAGAGCTACTTAAAAAATTAAACATGTCACGAGCTACGGGTCTTTAGTGTACAAGAGAAAGTAGTGCACTGTATTTTCTGTCAATATACCTGGTAAAATAATGGTTAATAAACAACTCCAAGGGGGCCCTATAAAATCTGTTGTTTTTTTCCCAAATTATGTTTTGTTTTGTTTTTCATTACAGTTATTCATAGAGAAACAGCGAAATTGGATGTTCTGAGTTGATGTCAATGCTTAAATCACATCAGAATACTTTTTTTTGTCTAATTCCCCTTTTTTCCATTTCTGTCAACCCACAAGATGGTTGTCATATCAACTGGCTACACATGGAGTGATGGACAAACGCCTGCACCACACAGACAGAAAGAGTCAATATTGCTGGAAATTAATTGGCAGATATTGTGTTAGGTTTGTCTTTTTAAGCCATTAGTGGCTAACCAGGGGTGGGATAATGTCAATGTTCAGTTGGTTAGATAGTAGCTGGGAGCTTGCGGTGTCGGGATACTTGTGAGATTTGTTTATGACAATTTGTGGTGGAACACGTGAAAATTGCATGTACTTTCAGAATTGTTTGGCGACCTACTCATAAGTGGTAGTTCACGATCAACCTGTTGGAGACCCCTGCCTTAAACAGTGTGTCAAATCTATGCAGAATATAAAAATTTTCTGTGTCTTCAAATGAGCAACTACACACATCACATATCACACCCCTCTCCTGGCACACAGACATTTCGCCCAGCAGCCATGGTGATTGAGCGATCGGCAGATTTTGGACGTAACTGGCAGGTGTACCGTTACTTTGCCTACGACTGTGATTCGGTCTTCCCCGGGGTATCCAAGGGACCCCTACGCAAAGTAGACAACGTCATCTGTGAGTCGCGCTACTCTGACATCGAGCCGTCCACAGAGGGAGAGGTGAGTCTGATTGGCTAGGGATAAATCCCTCTTCCCTATGACCACAAAACATTGGATAGATGTTGAAAAGACACATTTTTGTTTGAATAGACATCGAAAATGTGTATTTTCAATGTGTTGTGCTCACTAGGTTACTACAGTTGTACACATACATTAAAATGGCATTCAACCACCTGTCCTGTCCCTCTTCTTACTCCAGGCGATCTACAGGGTTCTGGACCCTGCCATCCACATTGAGGACCCCTACAGCCCCAACATTCAGAGTAAGATACACTCACCAGTCACCACAACTAGCAACCACTTCCCTCCCATGTTAAGCCAAACTCACATCGCTGACATGATACAGACACTGCCACCCTACCGTATAGTTTCAGTACAGTACAACACCTAAACAGAATGGCACATGACGGTCTGCACTCTGAAGCCTAGCGGGATGGGAAAACCAGCTGCTTTCTCTCCCCCACACAAGCTGTCCCTTCTATTTTGACTGGCATGACTTCACTGTTTCCCCAGGAGTAAGAGCAGCCTTCCCTAAGTAGTGACAGGGGAGGTTCTGTTCTTAATAAAACTAAGGTATGGATTGACCCTTACCCTTTAACTGGATGTTCCATGTTGTCCAGACAGACACTCTGAATGAGTAGCTAGCACACTGCCATGCTCATTACTGCTCTCCACTTGTTTAAGGGAACCTTAGACTATGCCACTCATTAGTGCACCCTTACGGTACATCTAATGGGAGCTCTCAAATCAAATCAAAATGTATTTGTCACATGCGCCGAATACAACATTCACCTTACAGTGAAATTCTTACATACAAGCACTTAACTAACATTGCAGTTTTAAGAAAAGTAAGTGTTAAGTAAAAAATAATAATTGATAAGTAAAAAAATAACAAATAATTAAAAAGCAGCAGTAAAATAACAGTAGCGAGGCTATATACAGGGGGTACTGGTACAGTCAATGTGCGGGGTCACAGGTTAGTCGAGGTAATTGAGGTAATATGTACATGTAGATAGAGGTAATGTAATGAATACTCAGGGAGAAAAAGGTGTAGAGTGTAGAGGTGTAGAGATGTTTATCAAGCCTTCGCAGAAGGCAGGAATTGTGGTCACAGGCAGGCAATGGTCAAACACAGGTATGGAGTCAAAAACAAACAATAACTCACAACCATATAAACAGAAAGAAGTGAACTAAATAAGGAGCTGATGAGACCAGGTGAGAAATAAACACAGGTGAAATCAATGAACAAAAATGAAAGACAGGGCTACGTTCCAGAACACAAGGTTGACTAAGAAAAGCAGAACCTTACAGGTAAAGTGGCTATGCATAGATAAAGAGCTCTCACCCTATATCGGCTTTAGCTCGGGTTTGACAGAGAGACACATTTTGAGGGGGTTTAGTAATTAAAGTGCTGAAACCTGATGTTCCTGCTGTAAAGGAGGCAGTGGAATCTGCTAGCGTGCCACAGAATATTGACATGGAGGATGTCTGCGAGGAGGGCGTTAAAATGAAGCCTGCCTGTCAGGGGTGTATACCGTTACAGAAGGTTTAGTTTGAGCACTTTCCCATGCAGAGCTCCTCCACAGCTAGAGAGTTTAAAGATGGATGGCTCTGTCCTGATAGAGGTAATCCTGTCAGGGAAGTTGGGGGAGCTGTTAGCAGGAGGAACATTAGTATGTTAATAATAACAATGAAATGACTTTACCAGTGGCTTGACTGATACTCATAAGAGTTGGACATGGCATGTTGTGGCCCTGGCAACAGCCTGATATTCCCCAAAGTCCTGTGGAACAGTGGGACTTATTGTTCCACTGGTTTGTGAGAAAGGGAGTGGTGTTTTGCCTGTCAAGGTCTAGAGAACAGGCATCTTCTGTGTGTGAGAAAGGATACGCTCAGATAACAGAGGCCAGGAGTACTGATAGGGCCCGGATTTGAGGCTGCTCTGCCACTCTCCCCTCTCTCTCATTTTCAGTGTAGATGAATTTAACAGAGGAACTCTACACTAAACTCTTTCGATGTTCTTCTCTAACTTTAGTTGAATGAAACAATAACTCCTGCACTGTATGTGAGTCAAATGAAGGTAGGTAATGGAAGTAACCACACAAAGAATACTAAGTGTTTCGTAGGAGTACAGTGAAGGTAGCCGCCCCAAAACACCACTTTTTCGTTTAGAGGTGTGACTTGTTCTCCATTTGTTTGTGTTGAAACACTGTGTTCAAGTGGAGAGAGAGAGTGCTGATTGATTCCACATGCTGTCTGCAGCGCATCTCTCTAGTCTGTAGGGGTAAATGAGCCATTGGGGAAAATCCGTTTTTTTGGACCTAACTTGCTTTCCACTCTTCCATGTGGTTTCTTCCTTCACAGACTCCTTGAAGTGATGCCCTCTTCATAATAATTTGGTCAAATGCTACATTTTGTGTATCGTTTCCTAGTGAACAGCTGGAACGTGACTGACAGCAGGAATGTTCTGTGCAAAGTAGCAACCTACCGCCCCTCTGTGAGAGTTTATCAAGGGTGCGTCTCAAATGGCACCCTATTCTCTTTCTAGTGCGCTACTGTTGACCAGGGCCCACAAGGCCATAAGGCTCTGGTCAAAAGTAGTGCACTACATAGGAAATAGGGTACCATTTGGGACGCAGCTCAAGTCTCCTAACAACACCCTCCATCCCCCTTTCATGTCCCCTTATTTTCACCCCTCCTCTCCAGGTCCCCCCCCAGCCCCCTTCAGCAATGTTATGCTCGGCTGGCTTTGACTTCTTCCTTTTACGGGGGAGAGTCTCTCTGCTTATGTCTGTGGTGGGGGTTAATTAATGGTGTACCTGGAACCTTTCCTTTCGGCTTTGAAGTATTAATTTGGATGTTCAAATAGCTTGTTGTATATCTCCTAATCTCTCTGCCCCCCTTTCCTCTCTTCTCTTCCTCTTGCATCCTGAAGACCAGCTGAAGATCACTAACCTGCGTGTGAACTTCACCAAGCTGCACACTCTGGGAGATAACCTGCTGGACTCCCGCGTGGAGATCAAGGAGAAGTACTACTATGCCATGTACGAGCTGGTCGTCCGCGGAAACTGCTTCTGCTATGGCCACGCCTCCGAGTGTGCCCCCATCGATGGGATCAAGGATGAGGAGGGCATGGTGAGTAAGGGGATACAGAACTGCCCTTAGTTGTATTGAGGAAGACTACCCTATATAGATTGCTGTGTATGAAAGCAGAGGCATCTGTGCAGAGGGGAGTTAGAATGGGAGGTTTTGTTTAGAATTCTCTGTGATTTGTGTAATTCAGCCTCCCTGTCCCCCAGGTCCATGGGAGGTGTGTCTGCAAGCACAACACGAAGGGTCTGAACTGTGAGCTGTGTGATGACTTCCATAGTGACATGCCCTGGAGACCGGCTGAGGGACGCAACACCAACGCCTGCAAGAGTGAGTGATAGTGTACCACACCATAACAAGAAACGTCTCTTAGTCCTCTCCTAACATCACTGATTATTATTATGAACACACCAGTCATAAGTCATGACCAAAGGAATGAGAATCTTGATTATGGTGTTAGTATCTGTACCCTTGGTCTCTCACAGAATGTAACTGTAATGGCCACTCCAACCAGTGTCACTTTGACATGGCGGTGTACCTGGCCACGGGCAATGCCGGCGGTGGCGTCTGTGACCACTGTCTCCACAACACCATGGGACGCAACTGTGAGATGTGTAAACCATTTTACTACAAGGACCTCAGTAGGGACATCAGAGACCCCGGGGTCTGTACTGGTGAGTAGAGGGTGTCGACCGCTTCTCGGAACTGGGGCACAGGAACTGTGTGTGTATTTCTCACATTATCATACTGTGTATGAGTGATGGCATAGGTATGTACGTGTACAGGTTCTTTTCACGTTTGAAACCCTGGTACCACTTTATGTCCATCAGATGTGAGTGTGTGTACACGTTTTCTAGGTAGTACGTACTACTGTATGGTTATGGTTGTTAAGTTTAATAGGATGTTTGTTGTATTCCTTCTACCAGCCTGTGACTGTGATCCTGATGGTTCCCTGAACGGGGGCATCTGTGACGGGCATGACGAGCCGTCCCTGGGCATGATCGCTGGGCAGTGCCGCTGTAAGGACCACGTGGAAGGGCATCGCTGTGACAAATGCAAGTCTGGCTTCTTTGGCCTGAGTGCAGCAAACCTCCGCGGCTGCCAACGTGAGTGGAGAGGAGCACAATCATGAATCATTCTGACACATTGAACTGATTGTAATCCAAATGACCCTCATTTTGTGTGGTTGTTATGTTAGAGATTTTGGAGCAATCTTTTGTTAATCTCTCTCAGTGCTTTGAATAAAATCATGTGCCACATTTCTGTGTTCCCATGCCCCCATAATTCCTGCTCTGCCCCCCTCAGTCTGCCAGTGTGACCCCAGGGGTACTGTGTCAGAGAGCCCAAAATGTGACCCTGTGAGCGGGGACTGCTTCTGCAAGCGACTGGTCACCGGACGCAGCTGTGACCAGTGTCTGGTAAGGCTCCAGGAGAGCCTCCCTCTTCGAACCATAACACACAGAGATTCTCTCTCTCTCTCTCTCTTTCCATTCATTCATACGTACATACATACATACATGCACCCTCCCGAAGAGTCATAGGTGTTTCTGAGTCATTCACATCCCCCTGTCACTCACATAACTTCCTTGCCGTGCCAGTAACAATACCCAGGAATGTAAAGCCCTGCTTGGAGTTTCATATCTAAATGTAGCCCAGGGATGTCAGGCCACTCCGGTTGGTGTAGGTTACAGCATGCTAAAAATGGTCAGCTGTAGTCCGGACTAAGTGGATCCTAAACTCTCATAAGCTGCATAAAGGCTTGTTTTAAAGTCAAGAACAGACAACCACTATTTTGCACCCATAACTTAAGCTCTACCAGCCTGTACTTTGATAGGCAGCATGTATCTACAGTATCTCATTTTGGAGCTAGGAACACCTGGTTGAGGTATCTGAGTAGTTACCTATGATGTAACGGTCCAGTAACCCTGGCTGATGTAGTCGGGAATGTCATCTGTCTGGTGCTAACAGCTGTCTGTCTGTCTGCCCACAGCCAGAACACTGGGCACTGAGTCACGACCTCAATGGCTGCAGAGACTGTGACTGTGATGTGGGCGGAGCCACAGATAACCAGTGAGTGGCAATGTGGCTGCGGGAAGATGTTTTGGGTTGGGGGTGCTGTCGACGGGTTACATGCTTACTGCATAGATTTCTTATGTGTCTTCCCCAGCTGCTCTATGGAGAATGGGCAGTGCCGCTGTCGTAGTCATATGATGGGCCGTCAATGTACCCAGGTGGAGTCTGGGTGGTACTTCATGGCTCTGGACCACTATACCTATGAGGCTGAGCTGGCCATATTGGGACAGGTAACTACTACTTCTTATGGATAAGACTGGGGTGGACCCTTATTTGCTGGGTGGACCCTGCATTGTTTGTACTGTCTATGTTTGACTTTGTGTGAATGCTTGATGGTATTTGTGTTTGTCTCCAGGGCTGCAGTGTGGAACAGAGGGAGCACCAGCCTGTGCGCCCTGCCACCTGGACTGGCACTGGGTTTGCCAAGGTCCCAGAGGGCAGCAGCCTGGAGTTCTCCATCAACAACATCCCCTACTCTATGGAGTACGACCTCCTCATCCGCTATGAGCCACAGGTTAGTGCCTAGTCACACACATACTAGGCTTGGGCGGTATTCAGATGTTCATATCGTCATACCGTCCTTCTCTCATACCGTGATTTACGCTGTTACCAGCATAGCACAAACGGGGGCGGTAAAACGCATGAAAAGCCCTTGGGCCTCTGTTACCAGAATGCTAACAAAATTTGCACAAGACGAATAGCGAAGTCACGTAGATGCAAAATGCTAACGAGCGAAAACGAACATAAATTAATTGCAAAGACAGGCGAATCCAGCTCATAAAGTTATACAAGCATAGCTAGTAGTAGTGTGGACATTTACAAGCGAAAGTGAACGAGAGAAATTGAAAATAAAAAAAGTTACGATGCATGCTTTTCGGAAGGAAGAAAATTCCCCGTCTTAGGTCAGTTAGGATCATCAGCTTTTATTTCATTCATAACATTCCAGTGGGTCAGAAGTTTACATACACTCAATTAGTATTTGGTAGCATTGCCTTTAAATTGTTTAACTTGGGTCAAACTTTTCAGGTAGCCTTCCACAAGCTTCCCACAATCAGTTGGGTGAATTTTGGCCCATTCCTCCTGACAGAGCTGGTGTAACTGATTCAGGTTTGTAGGCCTCCTTGCTCGCACAAGCTTTTTCAGTTCTGCCCACAAATTTTCTATATGATTGAGGTCAAGGCTTTGTGATGGCCACTCTAATACCTTGACTATGTTGTCCTTAAGCCATTTTGCCACAACTTTGAAAGTATGCTTGGGGTCATTGTCCATTTGGAAGACCAAAGCTTTAACTTCCTGACTGATGTCTTGAGATGTTGCTTCAATATATCCACATCATTTTCTTACCTCATGAAGCCATCTATTTTGTGAAGTGCACCAGTCCCTCCTGCAGCAAAGCACCCCCACAACATGATGCTGCCACCCCCGTGCTTCACGGTTGGGATGGTGTTCTTCGGCTTGCAAGCCTCCCCCTTTTTACTCCAAACTGTAACGGCGGTCCTCCTCCTCTTCTACCGAAAAGGAGGAGTAGTGATCGAACCAAGGCGCAGTGGAGTTTAACGACATAATTTATTTAACAAAACACGAAAGTGACTAAACTAACAAAAACAACAAACGGTGTAGACAGACCTATACGACGAACTCACATAAAACAAGAAGAACGCACGAATAGGACAATTAGACTACACAAACCGAACAAACCGTAACAGTCCCGTATGGTGCAAACAATTACACAGACACGGAAGACAATCACCCACAACGAACACTGTGACAACGCCTACCTAAATATGACTCTTAATTAGAGGAACGCCAAACACCTGCCTCTAATTAAGAGCCATACCAGGCAACCCAAAACCAACACAGAAACAGAAAACATAGAATGCCCACCCAACCTCACGTCCTGACCAACTAACACACATAACAAACTAACATAAATAGGTCAGGAACGTGACATAACCCCCCCCATAAGGTGCGAACTCTGGGCGCACCAGCACAAAATCTAGGGGAGGGTCTGGGTGGGCATCTAACCACGGTGGTGGCTCAGGCTCCGGGCGAGGTCCCCACCCCACCATAGTCAATCCCAACCTCCATCTACCCCTAAAAATGTCCACCCATATCCCACAAAATCCTCTTTGTAACATCCATGACAGGGACAGCACCGGGACAGAGGAATAAATCAAGACAGAGGGATAGATAAGAATAAAGAGGTAGATCAAGATAGAGAGGGAGATCATAATAGAGGGGCAACTCCGGACTGAAAGGCAGCTCCGGACAGAGAGACAGCTCTGGACTGAGGGGCAGTTCTGGGTATATAGCCATTTCTGGCTGAAGGACAGCTTCTGGCTGACTGACGAATCTGGACGCTCATGGCAGGCTGACGGCTCTCGACGCTCATGGCTGGCTGACGGCTCTCGACGCTCATGACAGGCTGACGGCTCTCGACGCTCATGGCAGGCTGACGGCTCTCGACGCTCATGGCAGGCTGACGGGTCTCGACGCTCATGGCAGGCTGACGGCTCTCGACGATCATGGCAGGCTGACGGCTCTCGACGCTCATGGCTGGCTGACGGCTCTCGACGCTCATGGCAGGCTGACGGCTCTCGACGCTCATGGCTGGCTGGCGGCTCTGGCAGATCCTGTCTGGTTGGCGGCTCTGGCAGATCCTGTCTAGTTGGCGGCTCTGGCAGATCCTGTCTGGTTGGCGGCTCTGGCAGATCCTGTCTGGTTGGCGGCTCTGGCAGATCCTGTCTGACGGGCGGCTCTAGCGGCTCCTGTCTGGCGGACGGCTCTAGCGGCTCCTGTCTGGCGGACGGCTCTGTAGGCTCATGGCAGACGGGCGGCTTTGCAGGCTCATGGCAGACGGGCGGCTTTGCAGGCTCATTGCAGACGGATGGCTCAGACGGCGCTGGGGAGACGGATGGCTCAGATGGCGCTGGGGAGACGGATGGCTCAGATGGCGCTGGTGAGACGGATGGCTCAGATGGCGCTGGTGAGACGGATGGCTCTGGCCGGATAAGGCGCACTGTAGACCTGGTGCGTGGTGCCGGAACTGGAGGCACCGGGCTAAGGACACGCACCTTCATACTAGTGCGGGGAGCAGGGACAGGGCACACTGTACTCTCAAAGCCCACTCTATACCTGGTGCGTGGTGCCGGAACTGGTGACACCGGGCTGAGGACAAGCACATCAGGATTAGTAGGGGGAGAAGAAACAGTGTGTACAGGGCTCTGGAGACGCACAGGAGGCTTAGTGCGTGGTGCCGGAACTGGAGGCACCGAACTGGATACACGCACTACAGGGAGAGTGCGTGGAGGAGGAACTGGGCTCAGGAGACGCACTGGTAGCCTAGTGCGTAGTGTAGGCACTGTAGGTACTAGGCTGGGGCGGGGAGGTGGCGCCGGAAATACCGGACCGTGGAGGCGTACTGGCACTCTTGAGCATTGAGCCTGCCCAACCTTACCTGGTTGAATGCTCCCGGTCGCCCGACCAGTGCGGGGAGGTGGAATAACCCGCACCGGCCTATGTAGGCGAACCGGGGAAACCATGCGTAAGGCAGGTGCCATGTATGCCGGCCCGAGGAGACGCACTGGAGACCAGACGCGTTGAGCCGGCCTCATGACACCTGGCTCAATACCCAATCTAGCCCTACCAGTGCGGGGAGGTGGAATAACCCGCACTGGGCTATGCACTCGTACAGGAGACACCGTGCGCTCTACTGCGTAACACGGCGCCTGCCCGTACTCCCGCTCTCCACGGTAAGCCTGGGAAGTGGGCGCAGGTCTCCTACCTGCCCTTGGCCCACTACCTCTTAGCCCCCCCCAAGAAATTTTTGGGTGTTACTCACTGGCTTTTTGGGCTTCCGTGCCAGACGCGTTCCCTCATAACTCCGGTTCCTCTCTCCGGTAGCCTCTGCTCTCCTCAGTGCCTCCAGCTGTTCCCATGGGAGGCGATCCCTACCAGCCAGGATCTCCTCCCATGTGTAGCAACCTTTCCCGTCCAATATATCGTCCCAAGTCCATTCCTCCTTCTTTTCCTTTCCCTTACTCCGTTTACTCCGCTGCTTGGCTCTGGATTGGTGGGTGATTCTGTAACGGCGGTCCTCCTCCTCTTCTACCAAAAAGGAGGAGTAGTGATCGAACCAAGGCGCAGTGGAGTTTAACGACATAA
Source organism: Salvelinus fontinalis (assembly GCF_029448725.1). Classification (NCBI taxonomy): domain Eukaryota; kingdom Metazoa; phylum Chordata; class Actinopteri; order Salmoniformes; family Salmonidae; genus Salvelinus; species Salvelinus fontinalis. The sequence goes on from NC_074695.1 coordinate 32,743,419, forward strand.
TTTATTTAACAAAACACGAAAGTGACTAAACTAACAAAAACAACAAACGGTGTAAACAGACCTATACGACGAACTCACATAAAACAAGAAGAACGCACGAATAGGACAATTAGACTACACAAACCGAACAAACCGTAACAGTCCCGTATGGTGCAAACAATTACACAGACACGGAAGACAATCACCCACAACGAACACTGTGACAACGCCTACCTAAATATGACTCTTAATTAGAGGAACGCCAAACACCTGCCTCTAATTAAGAGCCATACCAGGCAACCCAAAACCAACACAGAAACAGAAAACATAGAATGCCCACCCAACCTCACGTCCTGACCAACTAACACACATAACAAACTAACATAAATAGGTCAGGAACGTGACACAAACATAACAAATGCAAACATAACGATGGTCATTATGGCCAAACAGTTGTACTTTTGTTTCATCAGACCAGAGGACATTTCTCCAAAAAGTACGATCTTTGTCCCCATGTGCAGTTGCAAACCGTAGTCTGGCTTTTTTTATGGCAGTTTTGGAGCAGTGGCTTCTTCCTTGCTGAGCGGCCTTTCAGGTTATGTCGATATAGGACTTGTTTTACTGTGAATATGTCACAATCGTCATAATGATTGAACCAAGGCGCAGCGTGCGTAGAATTCCACATGTTTAATAAACTCACCAAACACAACAGAAGAAAAACAAAACGTGACGTTCTGGGCTGCTCACAGGCAGCTACACAAAAAACAAGATCCCACAAACAACAGGTGGGAAAAGGCTGCCTAAATATGATCCCCAATCAGAGACAACGATAGACAGCTGCCTCTGATTGGGAACCATACCAGGCCAACATAGAAAATGAAAAACTAGAATGGCCACCCTAATCACACCCTGACCTAACCAAATAGAGAAATAAAAAGTCTCTCTAAGGTCAGGGCGTGACAGGATATAGATACTTTTGTACCTGTTTCCTCCAGCATCTTCACAAGGTCCTTTGCTGTTGTTATGGGATTGATTTGCACTTTCGCACCAAGGTACGTTCATCTCTAGGAGACAGAACGCGTCTCCTTCCCGAGCAGTATGATGGCTGCGTGGTCCCATGGTGTTTATACTTGCGTACTATTGTTTGTACAGATGAACGTGGTACCTTCAGGCGTTTGGAAATTGCTCCCAAGGATGAACCAAACTTGTGGAGGTCTACAATTGTTTTCTGGGGTCTTGGCTGGAAAAATTTGTGGAGTGGTTGAAAAACGAGTTTTAATGACTCCAACCCAAGTGTATGTAAACTTCCGACTTCAACTGTACACACACACACACACACACACACACACACACACACACACACACACACACACACACACACACACACACACACACACACACACACACACACACACACACACACACACACACACACACACACACTCCCCTCTGTTTTCTGGATGTGCACAGTACAGTGTGTACATATGACTGTTATTGTGGTGTGTGTGTTGTGTAAGATGCCACGGGACTGGGGGGAGGTCCGTGTGACGATCATTCGGCCAGGGCCCATTCCCACCAGCAGCCCATGTGGAAACACCATCCCTGCAGACGACATGCTCACTGTGTCCCTGCCTGCAGGATCCAGGTGAGAAACTCACACACACCTCACCATTCAATATACAGTGCCCTTGTGTCTGGCTCAGGTGACAGTGATACACTTGCGTTACTACATGGTGGATTTTGCTTTTCCTAAAAGTTAGTATTTTCCTGTGTGTGGTGTGTGTGTTTGCTGCAGGTTTGTCGTGCTGCCTCCACCTATATGCATGGAGAGAGGAGTGAGCTACACTCTTCGCTTTGAGTTCAGTCGCTATCTGGATGGGAACAGTATTCTCATTCTTGGTACAACCGCTGCCAACATTCTAGTGGACTCTGTGAGTATCAAGACTCCCGAATGGTGCAGCGGTCTAAGGCACCACAACAGCCGGGGGTTCGATCCCGGCTGTGTCACAGCTGGCCGTGACTGGGAGCCTATAGGGCGACACACAATTGGCCCACTGTTGTCTGGGTTAGGGGAAGGTTTGGCTGGGGGGGCTTTCCTTGGCTCATCGTGCTCTAGCGAGTCCTTGTGGCGGCCCGGGCGCCTGCAAGCTGACTTACGGTTGTCAGTTTAAAGTTTTTTCCTCTGACACATTGGTGCAGCTAGCTTCCGGGTTAAGTGAGCAGTGTGTTAGGGGGGCAGCCCGACACCGGTACACTTATGACAACATCCAGCTCAAAGTGCAGGGCGCGAAATTCAAAAGATATATATTTTTTGATATTTAACTTTCACACATTAACAAGTCCAAGACACCAGATGAAAGGTGCACATCTTGTGAATCAAGCCAACATGTCCGATTTTTAAAATGTTTTACAGGGAAGACAAAATATGTAAATCTATTTGCTAACCACGTTAGCAAAAGACACAACTTTTCTAACTCCATCAGTTTCTTACTCCATCAGGTGCTATCACAAATTCGACCAAATAAAGATATAAATAGCCACTAACCAAGAAACAATTTCATCAGATGACAGTCTGATAACATATTTATTGTATAGCATATGTTTTGTTAGAAAAATTTGCATATTTCATGTATAAACCATAGTTTACATTTCAGCTACAATCCGAAATTGCACCGAAAGCAGCCATAATATTTACAGACACCAACGTCAAATAGCTAATTACTCATCATAAAACATTTCTGAAAAATACATAGTCTGCAGCAATTGAAAGACAGGCATCTTGTGATTCCAAACAATATTTCCGATTTATTAAATGTTTTACAGCGAAAACAAAATGTATCGCTATATTAGCGTAGCTACAATAGACAGACACAATTGGGCGCCCACGGCCAGTTCACATGCACGACAGATATATGAAATAACATCATAAAATGGGTCTTACTTTTGCTGATCTTTCATCAGAATGTTGAAGAAGGTGTCCTCTGTCCAGATGAGTCGTTGTTTCGATTCAGAATGGCAAATTTCCCTCTTCAATTAGCATTGGCACTAGCCGAGTGGCACAAATTTCTCCAACGTAAACACAGTCAGAGGACGGAACACGGCAAAACTCCGGAATAAAGTTTCAATAATCTGATTAAACTATATTGAAAAAACATACATTACGATGATATGGTCACATGTATCAAAAAAAATTCGAGCCGGAGATGTTAGCCGTTCGTTACGAAGGCAAAACAGAAGTCAATCCCACTTCCTTCAGAGTACCGGAAGTGGACGGTCACGTCAAAGAAATAGTTTTTTTCCCACCACAGAACAAGATGAGCACAAAAATTTCTTCTCTGGCATCCTCTTTACACCAATAGGAAGGCGTATAGAGTGTAAGTAGACTCCTAAGTGTCAAGACCATGTATAGGCATCAAGTTGAAAAGAGCATTGATTTCTGACATTTCACTTCCTGGTCAGGAAAAGTGCTGCAGAAAGACTTCTGTTTCACTCAGAGAAATAATTCCAACTGTTTTAGAAACTAGAAAGTGTTTTCTATCCAAAAAGAATAATAATATTCATATTGTACGAGCAAGATTTGAGTAGGAGGCCGTTTGAAATGGGCACGATTTCACTGGCTACTCAACACTTTGCCTTGCAGCCATAAGAAGTTTTTAAGAAGCAGTGCGGCTTGGCGGGTCATGTCTCGGAGGACACATGACTTGACCTTCGCCTCTCACTAGCCCGTTGTGGAGTTGCAGTGATGAGACAAGATTGTAACTATCAATTAAAAAAGGGCAACAATTACAAAGTAAATTATATGAAATTTAAAGGAACTTACTCAACAAATGATGCTTGTCTGCACATCTCTCTCTTTATCTCTCTCCCTCTCTCTCTGGCTAATTGTGTTCTTCTTATGCAATCCAGCTAATACTCCTCCTTGCTTCCTCTCCAGATCTCCCTGATCCCTCGTTACTCCTCCCTGGAGATGTTCATTGGCGGTGACCCTGCCTCCATCGCTAGGAAGCAGAGCTACGAACGCTACCGCTGCCACGAGGGGGCCAAGAGCGTGACACGCCCCCAGATCAGCAACGTCTGTGCCAAGCTCATCACCAGCATGTCAGCCATCATTAACCATGGAGCCCTGCGTAAGTCATTCCAGGGGTACACATAATCACGATCTGCTATCATCAAGGATGCCTGGTAATTATTTTAGACGTTTTCATCACGTCTTTCTTCTTCACAGCTTGTCAGTGTGACCCCCAGGGCTCAGTCAGCTCAGTGTGTGACACGCACGGAGGTCAGTGTCGCTGTAGGCCAAACGTGATTGGACTTCGCTGTGACCAGTGTGCTCCTGGGACGTACGGCTTTGGACCTGCAGGATGTAAAGGTTAGTGTCGTAATCCCAGTCAACCGCACAAAGAGTAAGGGCCAAACTCCTGGTGTTATCCTGTCGGGTACACAAATAGTTTATTCTGCAAAGGTGCATTGGACTGTACAGTCTGTCTATCCCACTTTTGTGAACAGCTGTACTGGTGGCGCCCCCTGCTGCCTCATTACCTACTGACCCACTCCTCTCTTGATTTATACTTTCCAATAAATCTCTCTCTCTCTCTCTCTCTCTCCCTCCCTCCCTCTCTCTCTAGCATGTGAGTGCAATCTGGAAGGTGCGGTCACTCGGTCCTGTGACCAGTTGACTGGGCAGTGCCCGTGCCGCCCGGGTGCGTTTGGCCAGCGGTGCGATGGCTGCCAGGCAGGACACTGGGGCTTCCCCAACTGTAAGCGATGCCTGTGTAATGGTCATGCTGAGGAGTGCCACCAGAGGACCGGAGCCTGTCTCAACTGCAGGGACAACACTGGAGGGGACAAATGTGACAGGTTACGATTCACCACGGGGACAGTGGGGAATCTTGAAAAAGAATTAAGGTAGTCAATGTACTGTTATTGACAAGCATACTGCTATTGCTGTATTTCAAGGTGTGCCAACGGTTACTACGGCAACCCAGAGTTGGGCACAGGTATGGGTAACCAATGTCGGCCCTGCCCTTGCCCAGATGGCCCAAACAGCGGACGCCACTTCGCTGCCTCCTGTTACCAGGACAACCGCAACAGACAGGTGGTCTGCAACTGTAACCAAGGATACACAGGTACAACCCACACCTCCATTTCTCCATTGAGGTGTCTTCTCTCTCTCCTTACTGTTCTTCCTCCTCTTCTTCAGCCAGGCAAGCGGACGAAGAACAGTTTGATCATGTCTGCATGAATGAGCAGATGCTTCCTAGGGTTGATGATGTACTGTGAAAGAGGATCTGTTAGTGTGATTTAACTCAGGGAAATGTCCATGGTGTGATATTCTAAGTGATTCGCCATGGTGGGAGAGAAGACACTTCTCTTGTAGAACGTTTATCCTACCAGGAAAAATGTGGAACGATAACGTGTGTTGTTTCCTCCCTTACCCAACTTGGCACAGGGGGGATGGTTAAGCGCTCCGAGGGTTCTTTCAAGCGTGAGTAGTGATGATGGTGACCCCCCCCCACCCTTCTTACCAACCCCCCCTGCCACCTGCATGGCTTCAGCACCCCACCCATCTATGGTGCTGTGCCACAGTGCAATCCTGCCTCAGAGTAGATGGAGCTCCCAAGAACTGACCAAGAATCAGTTTTGACTGATTGTATAACACAAATAACTGTGTTTGAGTTGGATGGCCGACACTGAGTCTGGGTCATCTTCTACAGTGTCTCCTGTGTATAACAACTATAATGTTATACTGGGCACATACAGTCAGTGCTTGTTACTCCTGCTGGCTTACACAGGCACTAAGCAGCCAGACAGTCAACCAGCTGAAAACAACAGAATCTCTGCCACGCTGCATTTTGCCTTTTGATTCTCTGCCTCTGTTGCAGACACAAAAGACAGTAACAGGTATATCAGTCATAGTAGACAAGCTGAAGCTGTGAGATTACGCCAACCTATTGTACATTCACATGCACTGTGAGCCTGTGACAGAAAGACAAACAAGCATTCTGCTTACTCTGCTTTAGACAGCTTTGCTGCAATGAGCTCAATATGATGTGTAAACCTACTTACCATCAACAGCCCCTTTCTATGTGTCATATCCTTTTATTCAATATATTTAGTTTGCTCCTCAAAGACACAAAGAAACAAAGACAAAACCCCCCCAAAGAAACAAAGATACAATGAATCCCCTAAACACAAAATAATAGTATCACAATGCCCCTTTATCAATCAGTGAGGAAATCTTGTCCGTTAAATGAGGAAATCCTATGTTTTGTTCTGCTATGGGTTAGAATACAGTACTTCCCATTTTTTTTTGCCCAGCTAACGGCTGCAGGGGAAAGAGTATGCTGGAGAGACTACAAGACCAGCAGCTGTAAGTTGTCTGTCAGACCCAAAAGTCAGCCCCCTCCCACACCAGCATACTCTGCCCCTTGCAGCCGTCAGCTGGACTCAAAAATGGAAAGTATGTCTACCTTCCTCTGAATACATCTTAAGAAGATATGGGCTATTTGTGAGAAAAGCTAATTGTTCACGATGTCTGCCGAAAGACTGAACATAATCCACATTGCAACAGTGTGATCACAGAGATCCTCACTAATCACTGTTAATCTCCTGGGTAACCAACTCCCTTTTAACCCAAGATATAATAGCGTTGCACAATGATAAAATATCAAAACGAATTAAGTTTATAACATGATGTGTACAGTTTGAGTAACATTCTGATAACTACTTTACTGATAGTCACTGAGGTAGGTATCACACACAGCACATGACTCTCTGTCTGCAGAAGCTGTCACGCTGTAACCGTCTCACTTAAATCCACTGGAAAACAGTTTGGAAATACTTGGAAATATCAAGTCATTTTTCTCCATCACCCAGCCAATAAATATCTCAATCTCAACATGAGACATTCCACTTAACTACTCTTTCTTTTCAAAAATGTCACACCTTCTCCCTTAACCTTTTTTCCTATTGGTCACAGGTTCCCGGTGTGAGGAGTGCGCCCCTGGTTACTACGGTAACCCCTCCCACTCAGGTGGGCGGTGCCAGCCGTGCAGGTGCAGTAATAACATTGACATGTCAGATCTGGATGCGTGTGACCGGCGGACAGGAGAGTGTGAGAAGTGTCTCTACAACACAGAGGGACCGGACTGTGGTGTGTGCAAGAGCGGTTACTATGGAGACGCCTCGCGACGCAACTGCAGAAGTGAGTCTCTGTTGACACATCCTCGTCACACACCAGAAAACTTAAGAACCATTCATTTTAGGAATGTTGCATTGAAACTGTATGTGTCGTGCACCCTAGTAAAGGTTCAATCTATTTTCTTCTGTATGCTTCCCCAGAGTGCACCTGTAGCTTCCTGGGCACAGAGCATACCCAGTGTACAGCGCGGGATGAGTGTGTCTGCCAGCGTGCCACGGGGCAGTGCCAGTGTTTACCCAACACCATCGGCCTGACATGTGACCACTGTAAGCCCAACTACTGGAACCTGGCTAGTGGGCGGGGCTGTGAGGCCTGCGGCTGTGACCCCAACAACGCTGTCAACTCGGCCTGCAACGAGGTGTGTGTGTGTGTGTGTGTGTGTGTGTGTGTGTGTGGTTCCATTATCAAATCTAATTTTATTGGTCACATACACATGGTTAGCAGATGTTATTGTGAGTGCAGCGAAATGATGAAAGTATAGCGAAATGATTATAGTGTAGCGAAATGCATTACGACAGTGCTTTCTGAGACAGACCTCTTCTGTGACCTCATGCTCATGTTTGACCTCCCTGTGCCCCAGTTCACTGGAAAGTGTCAGTGTCGTGATGGATTCGGTGGAAAGACCTGCACAGACTGCCAAGAGAACTACTGGGGAGACCCCAGGATCCAGTGCAGAGGTCAGCTTTAACATCATGGAACATGTTATTCATAAGTCATGGAACATGTTATTCATGAGTCATGGAACATGTTATTTATGAGTCATGGAACATGTTATTTATGAGTCATGGAACATGTTATTTATGAGTCACGGAACATGTTATTCATGAGTCACGGAACGTGTTATTCATGAGTCATGGAAGGTGTTATTCATGAGTCATGGAAGGTGTTATTCATGAGTCATGGAATGTGTTATAAGTGTGGCATCAATATCAGCAGCAGACATACAGTGCATTTGGAAAGTATTCAGACCCCATTACTTTTTTTCACATTTGTTATGTTACAGCCTTATTCTAAAATGTGTTCAATTGTTTTTTCCCCCACATCAATCTATACACACAATACTCCATAATGACAAAGCAAAATCAGGTTTTTAGACATTTGTGCAAATCTATTCAAAATAAAAACGGGACATATCACATTTACATAAGTATTCAGTACTTTGTTGAGGCAGCTTTGGCAGCGATTACAGCCTTGAGTCTTCTTGGGCTGTCATATGCCTTTTACTGAGGAGTGGCTTCTGTCTGGCCACTCTACCATAAAGGCGTGATTGGTGAAGTGCTGCAGAGATGGTTGTCCTTCTTGAAGGTTCTGCCATCTCCACAGAGGAACTCTGGAGCTCTATCAGAGTGACCATCGGGTTCTTGGTCACCTCCATGACCAAAGCTCTTCTCCCCTGACTCCTTGTCTGGGCGGCCAGCTCTAGGAAGAGTCTTGGTGGTTCCAAGCTTCTTCAATTTAAGAATGATGGAGGCCACTGTGTTCTTGGGGACCTTCAATGCTGCAGACATTTTTTGTTACCCTTCCCCCAAGTCTATGCCTCGACACAATCCTGTCCCGGAGCTCTACGGACAATTCCTTCAACCTCATGGCTTGGTTTTTGCTCTGACCTGCACTGTCAACTGTGGGACCTTAAATAGATAGGTGTGTGCCTTTCCAAATTATGTCCAATCAATTGAATTTACCACAGGTGGACTCCAATTTTAAGGATGACCAATGAAAACAGGATGCACCTGAGCTCAATTTCGAGTCTCATAGCAAAGAGTATGAATACCTTATTTACATAAGTATTATTATTTTCATTTTTTAAATACATTTGCAAAACCTGTTTTCGCTTTGCCATTATGGGGTATTGTGTGTAGAATGGTGAGGAAAATGTTTTATTTAATCAATTTTAGAATAAGGCTGTAACGTAACAAAATGTGGAAAAGTCAAGGGGTCTGAATACTTTCCGAATGCATTGTATGCTAACAATCCCTCACTTTCTCTCTCTCTATCTCTCTCAGTCTGTGACTGTGACCCCCGGGGCATAGAGACATCCCAGTGTGACCAGAAGTCAGGCCACTGTGTGTGTCAGCAGGGGGTGTCGGGCGTGCGTTGTGACCAGTGTGCCCGGGGCTTCTCAGGCCAGTTCCCTAACTGCCAGCCCTGCCATCAGTGCTTTGGGGACTGGGACCGGGTGGTGCAGGATCTGGCTGTCCGAACCAAGACCCTGTCGGAGCGGGCTCAAGAGATCCAGACCACGGGCCTGACTGGAGCCTATGAGAAGGCCTTCAGAGACCTGGAGAAGAAGCTGGCACAGGCCCAGGGCATCGTCAACACCCGCAACACCACCGCAGAGGCAGTCAGCAGCCTGATGGAGCTCATTGAAGACCTCAGGTACAAGGCATACACACAGACACTGTATTATACTGTACATAACAATACACATACATAGATAGTCTTTCAATCTGCATAAAGATTCACCATAAATATGCCTCTCCTTCAGTTTTGGAGTTTAACTGTAATTTCCTGTCCCTTTCTCCTGCAGGTCTCAGATAGGTGAGACAACAGACACACTGAATCATCTGGAGGGAGACCTGACCAGTGTGCAGAACAGCAACGTTGAGGCCAGTAATGAGCTCAGTGCTCTGGAGAGAGAGGCCAAACAACTAAACCTGACCTCAGATCAGCTACACCGTCAACTAGACATCCTCAAGAACTCCAACTTCCTGGGTGAGCAGAGACTTCGTTTCCCCCTTCCAACATAGGGTTTCTGGGATACATAATGTCCTAATGACTGATGTTGTTAATGTTTTTTTGTAGAAATACTTAAAAAATATTAGTTAAATGAAGTATTAAATGTGTTCTTATTATTATTTGGCACTCTCTTTCCTCCAGGTGCATATGACAGCATCCGCAGCTCCTATAACAAGTCCCGTGATGCAGAGCGGCGAGCCAACCAGTCAACCATCACCACGCCCAGCACTGTTAGCCAATCAGCAGACACACGCCGCAAGACAGAACGCCTCATCTCTGCCAAGAAAGATGACTTCAACCGTAAGAACGCTGCCAACAAGCGAACCCTGGGGGACCTCAATGCCAAGGCTCAGACCCTGGACATGAAGAAGATCAATGAGAAGGTGAAGCATGCATCATCTGTCTGATTGGATTAAACCCCTTAAACAGCACAAGACCAGAAGAAGAGTTCAGGCAAAGTTATAAACAAATGTAGTAATCTGATACATGTTCCACCCCCACACCCTTTGATCAGGTCTGTGGGACCCCTGGCGATGCCCCCTGTGCAGAGAGCCTTTGCGGAGGAGCAGGTTGCCGTGACGATGAGGGGAACAGGCACTGCGGAGGCCTGAACTGCAACGGTGCCGTAGCGATGGCAGATAACGCCCTGGAGAGGTCCAAGCACGCAGAGAAGGAGCTGAACAAAGCCATGGGGGAGGTAGAGGAGCTCTTCCACAAGGTCAGTTACACTAAGTGTACCTAAACCAACACTGTCTTGACAGCAATGGAGACCTGCAAAATCTATTGCAGCATGCCACTAATGCATACAACTGTATGACCTACAGCATGAGGGTACTTGATAACAGTTATCCCTGATTCTGATGGCTTCTCAGGTCGCAGATGCCAAGACCAAGGCAGAGGAGGCGAAGAGTAAAGCCCAGGCAGCTCTGGACAAGGCCACCAACACCAAGAACAAGGTGGAGCGCTCCAACAATGACCTGCGAGACCTCATCAAGCAGATCCGGGACTTCCTCATGCGTGAGTTGGCTAAAGTGATAGACAATTCAGATGTTCGAGGAACAGTAAGTTCCTTGTCTACAGGGGACCATAAAAGCAATTTATCTTAACCTCAGGATCATCATCATGATCAGCATCATCACTAAGTGTTAACTTCCCAATCAACATAAAAAATATCTGTGCTGATCTGAATATCCATCTCCTTGCAGAGGAGGGTGCTGATCCAGACAGCATTGAGACGGTTGCCAACCGTGTCCTGGAGCTGTCCATCCCAGCCTCACCACAGCAGATCAGACACCTGGCAGAGGAGATCAAGGACCGGGTCCGAAGCCTCTCCAACGTAGACGCCATTCTGCAACAGACACAGGACGATGTGCGCAAAGCAGAGCAGCTGCTGCGGGAGGCCAAGAAGGCCAGGTGTGTGTGTGTGGCTTGTATGTAGAGGGTTATACACTGAAGGTACAAAACATTTCCATGACATAGACTGACCAGGTGAAAGCTATGATCCCTTATTGATGTCACTTGTTAAATCCACTTCAATCAGTGTAGATGAAGGGGAGGAGACAGGTTAAAGAAGGATTTTTAAACCTTGAGACAATTGAGACATGGATTGTGTATGTGTGTCATTCAGAGAGTGAATGGGCAAGACAAAAGATTTAATTGCCTTTGAACAGGGTACGGTAGTAAGTGCTGCAACTGCAACGGTTCCACGTGTGTATCAAGAATGGTCCACCACCCAACATGGCCCAACATCCCTGTGAAATGCTTTTGACACTTTATAAAGTCCATGTCCCGACAAATTGTGCTGTTCTGGGGGCAAAAGGGGCGGGGTGCAACTCAATCTTAGGAATGTGTTCTTAATGTTTTGTACACTGTGTAGATTATAGCCGTGTCAAGTCAAAGGAAATGGTTCAGCAGAGCAAGACGCTCCTGATTCTGACATGTGTTTCCGTTATGTAGGAATCGGGCAGAGGGGGTGAAATCCACAGCAGAGACGGTAAAACAGGCACTTGAGGATGCTAAGAAGGCCCAGGCCGCAGCAGAGAAGGCCATACAGCGGGCTCGGGCTGACATTGGTGAAACGGAGGCTCGACTAGCACAGGTACTCAAGTGTGTGGACACCATCTGCATGCAGTTTGTTGTGATGAAGGGATCAAAAGATAATACATTCCTGATGTTTTCCCTGCTTTTAGATTGAGTCTGAGACCTCCAGCAGTGAACATGACCTGAATGATGCCATGGACCGCATGGGCAACCTAGGTCGGGAGATTAATGCTCTGAAGCTCAAACGTGCCCACAACAGCGTGGCAGCAGCTCGAGCTGAGGAGACAGCCACTATGGCACGGGACAAAGCCAATGAGGCCAAGCAGGTGTGTGTGTGTGTGTGTGTGTTGTTTGTTTGTGTATATTTGTGACTGTAATACCGTGTCTGTTACTGATTATGCAGTCTTCTTTCTCTCAGATTTTAGATGGCGAGCTGATGGATAAGTATCACACAGTGCAGGAGTTGGTGGACACGAAAGCCAAGACCGTCCAGGAGGCGAAGAAGAAAGCAGAGCGCCTAAGAGATGAGGCCAAAGAGCTACTGAAGGACGCCCAGAACAAGCTCCAGAGACTAGCAGGTGTGTAGGAGGGACCCTTGAGGGAACTGGGCCGCCTTTGTTTTAAAGCAGCATTACTTTTGATTTTCACACGCTAACCTTGGAGAATAGCGAAGGCAACATTGCCCTCTTGTGGTTAAAAAGTGTCACTGTATTGTCTGAATTTGTCTGATTGTGGTGTACTTCGACCAGATACCAAAATGTAGGTCTGTCAGCCAGTCCTGGTTATTCTAAGATGAAACATTAAAATCTAAACTTGATATACTTTATATCCACAGAGCTAGAGAAAGACTATGAAGAGAACCAGAAAACGTTGGAGGGCAAAGCCCAGCAGTTGGACGGCCTAGAAGACAAGATGAAGGCTATCCTCAACAACATCAACAAACAGATCCAGATCTACAACACCTGTCAGTAACAGCCAGGACCTGGCTGGTCAAACCAACACTGACAGACACTATATGAAACTACTACTGTTTCACACTGCTGAGCCTGTACACTATGCACCTCGCCATGGAGGTGCCTGTCCGACTACACTGTGTAACCGTGCCTTTTTGATTGTGAGATTTCACACAACTAATATAACATTGTGTGGACACATTGTGTATTACTGTGTGACTTTCAACTGAAGGATAGAAGTGCCTCCACATGACATTTCAATTAAAATGTGTCAACGTGTACATGCAAAATACAGACATTTGCACATGATATTTGGCCCAAAACTCAGATCATCCCCTAAAACACTGCCACATTCATAATATAAAGAATGCCCCAAAAATTACGTATGAATACATTGTTCTGGATAAACAAAAAAAATGAATAAAAGTTGTGTACCCTACCCACTGGCTGAAAGGTCACTCTGACATAGTTTCTGATATCTCTCCTGGATCAATGATGGATGAATGTGCTCATTAAACCCTACTTACATTAAATGGTTTGTATTCTTTTTTTTTGTAATGGACAGAACTGTTTTGGGGTTACCTGAAAATAGACATTGAAAAAACATTTCCACCCTCCATTCGAGAAACTGAAATTGTGTGACTATAACACCGGAACACCATCGTTGCACATAATAAACATACATTGCATGGTGGGGAGAGAGGTATGGATCTCCTGAGGAGAAGATCTCAACAAATGTCATGTCCTATTAAATATCCCCTTATAATAACCTCCCTATAATAATCCTGTGTTACGGCGAAATGCATTTAAACGATTGTTTGCGGACCGCCATGATAGTAGAAGAAGAAGAATAATGCGTTAGAAATCGCATGCCCTGCTTGCATTACCGCCTGTACAACCAACCAAGAAAACCTTGATCACATGGTGAGGGTTTGGTAGCTACAGTGCTGCCTTCAGGAAGTGGCTAGTCTTCAGAGTGGATTTCGGTTTGTACTGTTTTTGTTCCTAAACAAAGTGCGAGTCATTCCGCGGGGGCCGGTAAAGTAGGTTGACGCGATTGATAGATTTGTTGTCATATACGTCACATTTATTTGCTTTATATATCCGGTATATATAAGAAATGGGTCCTGGATAACGCGAATATTCGAGAAACACCGGAGTACGGGGTTTCGAATGCAAGCAGGGATGAGCAGAGGCCCGCGGCTGTTTCATTAAGCTTAGCGAGGACTGAAGAAGTAACGTTACGGACTCGCCGGCATTGTGCCCAAAGACCCGGAGACCATACTCCAAATTATACACGTTTTGTAAGTAGTCCGCCACAATTGCTATTTTATTATAACAAGGCATGAGGTGATATTGTCAATATGCATTGTTTGTCTAGCTTGTCAACATAACGAACTTGAGCTGGCTAACAAACTAAAGATAGCTAACTGTTGTTTGCTTAGCTAACGTTAAACTGTTAGTTGAGTAACGTTAACTAGCTACGTTGGCTAGTAACGTCGTTAGCCGACTCACGTTACATTGGCAATTTAGCTATTCCTGTCATTAATGACATGAGAAATCACATGTTCACATTTTAATGTTGAATTGTCTGATTATTGAACAACTTGATTTGCCAATGATCATTGACAGCCAAGTAACTTATTTTAGTATGCTAGATAGCGAACGTGATGTAGGTACAGTAGCTAGCTGACTTGCCGCAGCAACATGACGCCATTACATTGAGGATAAAGAGGCTGTGGCAGAAATGTACATCAATGTGTAACGTTAACTAGGAAGCTAGCTATAGCCAAATGCAATTTGTAAAGTTAAATATTATAACTAGTTACTTAAAGATATTGTAGTTAGCCAGCATTGTACCAAAAATGTAGATATTTACTAGCCACATTTGACTAACGCTAACAATCCAGGTTGCAACAGCCAAGGCAAAACGTTCAAGATATTTAACGTTAGCTAGATTCAGCAGTCAATATCACATTGTTGGGGTGTTTAATTTGTAGGTAAATTAGACAGCCACCACCAATCGGTTTAGCTTTCTAGTAGCTAGATAATACTAACTAATCCTGATTAATTTTACCCATGCTAGATTACGGAGACATAATTTATAGATCAAATGAAATCAAATGTTATGTCACATGCGCCAAATACAACAGGTGTAGTAGCCATATAGTGAAATGCTTACTTACAAGCCCTAACCAAAAATTCAGTAAAAAAATAAAATAAGAATCAGAAGGAAAAAAAGTTACAAATAATTAAAGAACAGCAGTAAAATAACAATAGCGAGGCTATATACAGGGGGCACCGGTACAATGTGCATGGGCACTGGTTAGTTGCGTAAATATCTAGGTAAAGTTATTAAAGTGACTATGCATGAGAGATGTTCTTTACCATTCGGGCCATCGGATTTTCTACCAATGCACCTTATAGGACTCGTCATTGCACTCTATACTCCTCTATATCTGTATACCTGGCGGAAGTCCCACTGGTTGATGCTTATTTATAAAACCCTCTTAGGCCTCACTCCCCTCTGAGATACCTACGAATGCCCTCATCCATCACATACAGCACTCGTTCTGCCAGTCACATTCTGTTAAGGTCCCCAAAGCGCACACATCCCAGTTGCACTCCTCTTTTCAGTTCGCTTCAGATAGCGACTGGAACGAGCTGCAAAAAACACTAAAAATTTACCGTTTTATCTCCATTTCTACATTCAAAGACTCAATCATGGACACTTTTACTGACAGTTGTATTGTTGTCTCTATCTTTTTGCCCGTTGTGCTTTTGTCTGTGCCTAACAATGTTTGTACCATGCTGCCATGTTGTGGCGTTGTCTTAGGTCTCTCTTTATGTAGTGTTGTTCGCGTGTGATGTATTTTGTCCCACATTTACATTTTTATTCCCAGCCTCTGTCCCCACAGGAGGTGTTTTGCCTCTTGGTAGGCTGTCATTGAAAATAAGAATTTGTTCTTAATTGACTTGCCTAGTTAAATAAAATAATGGATGCAGCGATAATGCAATCTGATCAATATACAGGAAATGTTTGGAATTAAATAGTTTAATCTGAAAGGGGTGAGGGTTCATTTTACACTTCATTTACATTTAAGTAATTTAGCAGGAGCTCATCTCCAGAGTGACTTAGCTACAGTTACTGCATTCAACTTAAAGATATTATCTGGTACTTTTGTATACTTTTTAGCCAGTAGTTCTGAAAGTAGTGCCCACGAGCCAAAAGGGGTCTGTGAAAATGGCCAACTATTGAAGATGGGCAGAAATTGCTTCTCCAATAGAAATTCACGATCACACTTGTAGACAATGTCATGGCGACATTGGTTACCTAAGCTCTTGTGCAGAAATGCGTCATTGAGTCTAATGGTCGTCTCGCGCTGTACTGTGTATGTGACCAACAAAATTTGGTTTGATGTGCAGGCTGTCAAATCAAAGGCACTCCTTCAATACAAAGTTGTTTGTGACAAAAATAAAAAGGTTTAACTTTAACACATTTGGAGTAATAACATGTTCAACTACTTAAGACATTGGCTTGAATCTAGGTTGTGCCTTTTAACTTTTTAGAAAATTAACAACTAAGGAAGATTTTTGCACTTTTCTCATTGACTTCTCAAACCTCAGCTTCGTTTGTTTCGCAAGCGTTCCCGTAAGTCTCGCGATGTTGAACTTCTGGGTTTAGAAACTCTGTACTACTACGTCACAAATATGCAGATATGTGCACCACGTCATTGCTTTCTATCTCGTGCTACTGTGTGTGGATCTTGCTAGCTGTCACTCAAATGGCAAGGGGCTAAAACTTGAATTGCTTGTGGGCTGGCCCACGTGGGGGTAAATGTAGGGAAAACGGTGGCTCATTGCTTCCATAAAACACTCTTTTAAACTAGGGATTCTGTGGCTAATTGAGGTAAGACTGTAATTCTGCTTATAGATTATGCATATATGAACTACGCATTGACACATCCATCCCAAATCAGGAGGTTTAAAAAAAATATACTTACTAGTCACCAAAGTACCGGAACATGTCTTTTTAAAGGGGGTCTGAACTTGGGGCCCAACTGCATAAATGACACTTTTATGACTCTTATGTTGCTCTGCAACACTCATTGATAACTGTGTTGGTCTCCTGACTCTATTCAGGCCCCTTGATTCTGTTTTGGGAGAGTTCTAACTTGTTACATCGCCAAGATAGCTGGACCGGGCAGAAAGCGGCACACCTCAGAACCAGACCCCAGCAGCAGCGACACAGGCGACGGGCGTCCCGTGCGCGCTAAGTGCTTGAAGATGGCCAGCAGCACTGAATCAGGCCGGCGGAATGGGGGTCAGCGCAGCACCGATGCCAGCACCAGCAAGAAGAAGCAGAAGGACAGGGCCAACCAAGAGAGCAGGGAGGCAAAGCGAGCAGCAGCAGCAGCAGGGGACAATGCAGAGCACAAGAAAGGTTGGAGATTAGATATTTTGGTTGTGGTAAGGCAGGAGGTGTTGCTTTATTAGCAACGTGTGCAGTGTTTACTGTGAGCAAGCCTATTTGTTGTGTTGAGCCTCAATTCAAAAACCTGACTATACAATGGGGATAACTAGTTGTGTTGAAGGGTACTTCAGGTTTACTTTTATGTCATCTATGGGGAGTACTGCTTAGTTCCCCGTTTGTCTTTTCTAAAGGATTTTTTATTTTAAACGCCTAAAACCAGATATAAAGTATGTAGAAAATATAATGCTTAATATTTTGTCGGGCGCCAGGGTAGCCTAGTGGTTAGAGTGTTGGACTAATAACCGGAAGGTTGCAAGTTCAAATCCCCGAGCTGACGAGGTACAAATCTGTCATTCTGCCCCTGAACAAAGCAGTTAACCCACTGTTCCTAGGCCGTCATTGGAAATAAGAATTTGTTCATAACTGACTTGCCTAGTTAAATAAAGGTGAAAATAAGAGGTAAAAGTGCTAATGCAGGAATTATTACTTTTCCCATAAAAGCAGTAAAACGCTCTCAGTTTTGCGCGAATGCTGCCATCAGTCCACGGTTTCTGGTTGGGGAAGGTTTTAATAGTCACCGTGGGTACAACATCACCGATGCACTTGCAAATAAACTCGCTCACCGAATCAGCGTATACATCAGTTGTTGTTATCTGAAGCTATCCGGAACATATCCCAGTCCACGTGATCGAAGCAATCTTGTAGCGTGGGACCAAATTGGTCGTACCAGCTTTGAACAGACTTGAGCACGGGCGTTTCCTGTTATAGTTTCTGTCTAGGCTGGGAGCAACAACATGGAGTCGTGGTCAGATTTGCCGAAAGGAGGGCGAGGGATGGCTTTGTATGCATCGCGGAAGTTAGAGTAGCAATGATCCAGAATGCTGCCAGCCCGGGTCGTGCATTCGATATGCTGATAAAAATTAGGGAGGGAGCCTTGTTTTCAGATTAGCCTTGTTAAAATCCCCAGCTACAATAAATGCACCCTTAGGATATGTGGTTTCCAGTTTACATAGAGTCCAATGAAGTTATTTCAGGCCTGACAAGGTGTCTGCTTGGGGGGGGTGGGGGGGATATACACTGCTGTGATTATAATCAAAGATAATGCTCTTGGTAGATAATGCCGTCGGCATTTGATTGTAAGGAACTCTAGGTCAGGTGAACAAAAGGACTTGAGTTCCTGTATGTTGTCATGATTACACCACGACTCGTTAATCATAAGGCATACACCCCCGCCCTTCTTACCAGAGTGATGTTTGTTTCTGTCGGCGCGATGCATGAAGAAACCGGGTGGCTGTACCGACTCTGATAACGTGTCCCGAGTGAGCCATGTTTCTGTGAAACAGAGAATGTTACAATCTCTGATGTGTCTCTGGAAGGCAACCCTTGCTCGGATTTTGTCTACCTTGTTGTCAAGAGACTGGACATTGGCGAGTAGTATACTCGGGAGCGGTGATAATGGTATATGTTGCTTTTATACATGATTTTTCACATCATCATGTAAGCCAAACCAAAAAATATTGATTTCAAAAGAGCAAAACTACTATTTTTAAATGCCCAGTGCAGTCAAAAACATGATTTACCTGTGTTTTTTATATATATTAAAACACAATGAGGTTGGAATAATACTGTGAAATTGATGAAAATGCCCTTTCAGTGTTATAGTTGTTTGAAAAGACATTGTGAATTTCAGCCTGTTTTGGTTGGATGGAGTTTTGGCCTGCCTGGTGACATTACCAGGTGGTAAATTAGTTAATAGACCAATAAGATAGTTCTAAACCTCTCTGCCAATAACAGCTAGTTTTCAGTTTTCCCCACTCAGACAATGCTAGCTAAATTCTTGCTTGATAAATTGCTCTTTGCCAAGCCATTTTTTAAATATATATTATTTACAATTTTTATTAAAAACAATCGCAATAAGGTACTTAAACTTGATGCTACGGATCCCGTTACGGGATCATTTTCCTAAACAACCACTGAATTGCAGAGCGCCAAATTCAAAAATAATACTACAAATATTTATAATCATGGAATCACAAGTGAAATATACCAAAACACAGCTTAGGTTGTTGTTAATCCACCCATCGTGTCAGATTTTGAAAATATGCGTTTACAGTGAAAGCAATCCAAGCATTTGTGAGTGTATCAGTCAATGCTAGAACAGTTCGCCTTAACCTGTTGAGGACAGAGGGCGCTGTTTTCACTTTGGGGGAAAATCGTGCCCAATTTAAACGGCCTCGTACTCAATTCTTGCTCGTACAATATGCATATTATTATTACTATTGGATAGAAAACACTCTCTAGTTTCTAAAACCGTTTGAATTATATCTGTGAGTAAAACAGAACTCATTTGGCACAAACTTCCTGACAAGGAAGTGGAAAATCTGAAATCGATGCTCTGTTCTAGGTCCTGCCTATAAATGGGCATGATACGTATTAGTATACATGCACGTCATACACCTTCCCCTTGATGTCAAGAGGCAGTGAGAGAAGAAAGGGAGTGTTTATCTTGGTCTGAGATGGAATAAATCCTCTTGGAATGACGTGTCACCCATTTCCTGTTTTTTTGGAAAGCGCGAGGTTGGACCTGGAATTGCCTTCTGAAAAGCTTTCGTTATAGACGACTACTATCTCCGGCTTTGATTTTATTTGATACATGTGACAATATCATCGTAAAGTATGTTTTTTCAATATAGTTTTATTAGACTATTGAAATTTATTCGGGACGTTAGGCGTGTTGCGTTGTGTGCCTTTGTTCAGGAAGGAGAGCTTCGAGCCACTTGGCTAGTGCGCTTGCTAATTCAAGAGGGGAAAAGGATGTTCTAAATCCAAACAACGATTGTTCTTGACAAAGGACCTCTTGTACAACATTCTGATGGAAGATCAGCAAAAGTAGGACCCATTTTATAATGCCATTTCATATATCTGTTGAACTGTGTACTATTAGTTTTGCGCCCAGGTTTTGGGCACTCGCTAGCCATAACGTAAGCCTTATGTCGTAATGAAGTTATTTTTAGAATTCTAACACGGCGATTGCATTAAGAGCTAGTGTATCTATCATTTCCTATACAACATGTATTTTTTAGTTATGTTTATGAATAGCTATTTGGTCAGAATATGTGTGTTAGAAAAAGTGTCAGAAAAATATCCGGACGTTGTGGGAAAAAGTAGCTACGTTAGCACAATGTATAACCACTGATTTCAGCTCTAAATATGCAAATTTTCGAACAAAACATAAGTGTATGTATAACCTGATGTTATAGGACTGTCATCTGATGAAGCATATCAAGGTTAGTCAAAAATTATATATCTTTTGCTGGTTTGTTACGATCGCTAACCTTTGCTACTGGGGAATGGCTTGTGTTTCTGGCTATTGTGGTAAGCTAATATAACGCTATATTGTGTTTTCGCTGTAAAACACTTAATAAATCGGAAATATTGGCTTGAATCACAAGATGCCTGTCTTTCATTTGCTGTACACTATGTATTTTTCAGAAATGTTTTATGAGTATTTAGGTAATTGACGTTGGTGTCTGTAATTACTCTGGCTGCTTCGGTGCCATTTCTGACGGTAGCTGTGATGGTAGCTGCAATGTAAAACTGATTTATAGCTCAAATATGCACATTTTTCGAACAAAACATAGATTTATTGAATAACATGTTATAAGACTGTCATCTGATGAAGTTGTTTGTTGGTTAGTTTTGTTGGTTCTCGGTTAGTTAGGTTGGCTTTGTGCATGCTACCTGTGCTGTGAAAAATGTCTGTCCTTTTTTGTATTTGGTGGTGAGCTAACATAAATATACGTGGTGTTTTCGCTGTAAAACATTTTAAAATTCGGACATGTTGGTTGGATTCACAAGATGTGTACCTTTCATTTGCTGTATTGGACTTGTTAATGTGTGAAAGTTAAATATTTCAAAAATATATATTTTGAATTTCGCGCTCTGCCTTTTCAGTGGAATGTGGGAGGAGTTCCGCTGGCGGAACGCCATGTTAAATTAGCTTGGTCACGAAAGTCAGAAAAGCAATAAAATGAATCACTTACCTTTGATAATCTTCGGATGTTTGTACTCACGAGACTCCCAGTTACACAATAAATGTTATTTTTTTTCGATAAATATTAGTTTTATAACAAAAAAACGCCATTTGGGTTGCGCAAATTCCAAAAAGTATCCGTAATGTTCGTAGAAACATGTCAAACGTTTTTTTATAATCAATCTTTAGGTTGTTTTTAACATGCATAATTGATAATAGTTCAACCGGACGGTAACCTATTCAATAAAAGAGAGACAGAAAATGTCGAGCTACCCCTCTCGCGCGCAGGAACTAATCAAAGGACACCTGACTCGTTTTGAAAAATCTCACTCATTTTTCAAAATAAAAGCCTGAAACTGTCTAAATCCTGGTCACAGCCAGAGGAAGCCATTGGGAAAGGAATCTGGTTGATACCCCTTTAAATGGAAGAGGGGCAGGCAATGAAACAGGGATAAAAAAAATAAAAAAGCACTTCCGGGTTGGATTTCCTCAGGTTTTCACCTGCAGAATCAGTTTTGTTATACTCACAGACAATATTTTGACAGTTTTGGAAACTTTGGAGTGTTTTCTATCCTAATCTGTAAATTATATGCACATTCTACGATCTGGGCCGAGAAATAGTCCGTTTACCGTGGGAACGTTATGTAAAAAAATGTTACTTTTATTTTTTAAATAAAAATAAAAGAAAAAAATCTGGCCTCTAGCGTCAAGAAGTTAAGTTTCACCCAGAAATGATTTAAAATTGAGATAAAAAGTCCAATGCAGCCGTATTTAACAATTTCCACTGAACACTTTATGTAAACACTTTTACAGGTAGAACTGTGCAATTACAAAAGCTTAGTAACAATAAAACTGAGGGAGATTTTACAATTTTATATGCACAGTTTTTCCAGTAAATATATATATGTTTTATTTAACTAGGCAAATCAGTTAAGAACAAATACTTATTTACAATGACTGCCTACCCCGGCCAAACCCTAACGACGCTGGGCCAATTGTGCGCCGCCCTATGGTTCTCCCAATCACAGCCGGTTGTGATACAACCTGGAATCGAACCAGGGTCTGTAGTGACGCCTCCAGCACAGAGATGCAGTGTTTTAGACCGTACTGTGTAAATTGTTCAAAGTAGCAATTGTGCATAGAGTTGTAATGGTTTGTTAAACTTTGAAAACATCTGGGAGTTTCTTGGCATACATTTTCAAGTAAAATGACTTTGCGTCTCAGCGTAATTCCGTTTCCGTGGAATTGCCTGTAGCTAGATAAGGCAATAGAGGAGGACACTGTGTGGGTACGTAGAGACTCATGCTGGCCGGCCCTCTGAATTGATTGGGCTCGTGTTCTGGTTGGAGAGAGCTGACCAGAGAAGCACAGCCGCTCTTGTGACCTTGACAAGGCATGTTTCCCTGTGGCCGGCCTTACACCAGCTAGGATTACAAATCTTTAGCATTAAGCAGAGAGCAGCAACATAAACGGCCGGTGACCATGCATGACCTCACAACATCAGCACTCACATCTTACTTTCAAACACAATACATAGGCAAAAGCTGCTGTACTTTTGTTTCCTCAGCTGTGTGTCTTGTACTAGAATAAATGTTCCTTTTGTTCGAAAAAGTCTCTTTATATCCAAAAACTTCAGTTTTGTTTGTGCGTTTTCTTCAGTAATCCACAGGCTCAAACGCAGTCAAAATAGGCAGACACAAAATCCAAATTGTATCCGTAAAGTTCATAGAAACATGTCAAACAATGTTTATATTCAATCCTCAGGTTGTTTTTAGCCTAAATAATCTATAATATTTCAACCGGACAACTCTCTTGGTCGCGTGCATGAAAAAGCTCTGTGACACTTTAGGGTCCACTCATTCAGACTGCTCTTATGTCCTTATTTTTCAGAATACAAGCCTGAAACAATTTCTAAAGACTGTTGACATTTAGTGGAAGGCATAGGAACTGCAATTTGAGTCCTAAGTCAATGGATACTGTAATGGCATTGAATATAAAACTACAAAACCAACAAACAAAAAAAAGACTTCCCGAATGGATTTTTCTCAGGATTTCGCCTGCCAAATCAGTTCTGTTATACTCAGACACTATTTTAACAGTTTTGGAAACTTTAGAGTGTTTTCTATCAAAATCTACCAGTTATATGCATATCATATCTTCTGGGCCCGAGAAGCAGGCAGTTTAATTTGGGCATGCTTTTCATCCAAAATTGCAAATGCTGCCCCCTACCCTAGAGAAGTTAAGAAGCCCGCTCCTTGAAAGCAGCAGCTCTACCCTTTAGCTCAGTGCGGATGTTGCCTGTAATCCATGGCTTCTGGTTGGGGTATGTACGTACGGTCACTGTGGGGACAACGTCATAGATGCACTTATTGATGAAGCCAGTGACTGATGTGGTGTATTCTTCAATGCCATCAGAAGTTGCATATTATTTTGTGTATAATTGCTCCTGTCTAAATAAAATCATTCAAAATACTTCACCAGAGAGCATGATTTAGCCACAGAGGATTGTTAGCTTCTTTAAAAAAATAAATATATGTGGATTGTTTCAAATCACAAGTGTGTTTAGGAAGTCCCCAATTTGGGTGGTGTGTGTGGCAAGAGGTATAGCTGATTGAGTTGTAGCTGTCCAGTGAAAAGCGTCTAAAATATGTGTGAAGGTAATGTTTTGAGTATAATTTAAAATGTTGCATCAAGAAGGGGAGGTGGGTGCGTCTCCGGAATGCATGCATATGTAGTAATGTGCCCGTTTGGCAATATCTTATTTCTGGTTGTATTAACTCAGCACGTATACCACTCATTTTTTTCACACAGGTCAAGTCTTTTTTTATTATTATTATTATTTTTTTTTTACATCTACTGCTCATGATAGTTTCTCAGAATTTGGAAAATCTTGCCAACACTTCCGGCCTCAATAATCACCAAGCTTCGGTGTGCCTCGTGTTGCTCAGTTGGTAGAGCATGGCACTTGCAACGCCAAGGTTGTGGGTTCGATTCCCACGGGGTACCAGTATGAAAAAAGTATAAATGTATGACCTCACTACTGTAAGTTGCTCTGGATAAGAGCATCTGCTAAATGACTGAAATGTTAAATGTAAATAGCAGAATATCATGATCTGATGATCGCACATATCCAGTGGAAATATCATAAAACAGCTTTCTGTCCTGAGCTCACTGGCGCAGGAAACTTTGAGGACCTGGAATAGGTTAGTTCATACAATGTTGGAAGTTTGTTCGCACCGCTTTGGGCCGGACCCTGTGATGATTTAATACAATGTTGAACTTCACTAGCAATAGCTTAAGTCAAGACCGATGGAAAGGGAGGTAGACAGGCGGAAAATGTAACTGTTTTATTTCAGGTTATTTTTTATATTTTTTATGTCGGCTTTTGACTTATGTATTTTACTTAGTTGATTATGGAAGTTATAGCCTATAGGCCAATGTAGCAGTAAGCGTATCTCTGGGTTATATGCTAATTTCTTTAGCCACCAATGAATGGATCACAGTGTGTTCATATGGCAGGGCTAGTGCTTCATAACTGCCACGCAGATTGGTAGATTCGGTCTGGCTCCGGGTCTGCTGAAAGTAGCTGAATTTGTCGCTAGAATCATATACCAATAAAAGTCGCTGGAGGGGTCTAAAACTATCTAAATGTAGCCACAAAGTCGCTAAGGTGGCTACACTGCCGGAGTGGCCCCGGTATCATGGTAACCTTAAAGGGGCGCCTGAACATTTTTGTCGTCTGATATTTTGGCTAATAGACTCGGATCATAAAATATAAAATTGAGCAATATACCATAACTTTTTACTAGAAATACATTCCTTGTTTTAAAAATGTTACTAAGCCTGCTCCTCCTTTTTAATTTTTTAATTTGTATTTTTTTTATATAGTTTGAGAAATACAATTTTGCCTTGTAAAAAAAAAATCTAGCTACCACTGTGGCTGGTAGACAGGCCCTGATAATAAGTGACAGGCCATTCAACAATTTTATAGAAAATACAAATGACACCACAGACTAGCCTATTGGTAAAGTGGGTTGGCAGTTCAAATTAGAACAAAAAATGTCAACGCTACAGTGATATCATAGTGGACCGTAGCAGGGTTTAGGGAGAGGCTGTCACATGGAATACAACCCGACTAGGAGCCCAGCTGTAGAGGGTTTGGTGTTGCCTGTGACCTTTTTATTTACAGCAGCTGTGTGTGAGAGAGCGTGAGGGAGAGAGAGGTGTGTGAGAGCCATAGAGAGGGAGAATAAACAAGGCATAGTCTGTAGTAGTGGTGAACGTGAGCACCTTGGACTGAATTGAACTCATACATGGCACATGCATGACCGACGGCACTCTAGCTTCGCTATGACGAAAGGTACAGTGTAGACTAGCCGAGGCATTGTCAATGTTTGTTGTGATTTCTGATTCCGGTTTGTTGTTGCCAGAAAGATGATTATTCTAATCTTATTTTGAGTGTTTTGACCAGCTGTCATTGGGGGCTAAGTTTACTATTTAGTAGTAGGTTCCTCTTTGTCTAAGGCCTATATTGTCCAAAGAAGTTGATTCAGTGTTGTGTGCATTTCTGTAGATCTGTCTCTTGTGTAGATGCAGTATATTTAGAAGTCTTTTCTCTGATGAATAAATGACTTTGATCTTTATCTAGTGGTAATACTAAAGGTATCGATGTAGTCTGTTCATCTGTTGTAGACATTGTAGGCTGACTTGCGTTGGTTTGTTTACTTGCCACACAGTCACAGCACATGCTGTTCTTCTTACAGAATCTATTTTGAAGGTGCTCTCTGTGATATGCTGAGTGTACAATTATTCCTCTGACAGATTTTTCTGTCTGCTCGGTGCTGTGTAGATGTGTTTGTGGACTGGAAGCAGAATGCGAATGAGGTGACAGTGAGGCTGCGCTGTGGAGAGGGGGTTCAGAGTGTGGAGGACGTCACCACTACCTTCACTGACACAGACTGTCAGGCCTGCTTCCCAGGTGAGATAACAAGCTACACACATCTGAAACTAACTAGGCCGCCTACATGTCTTCTGCTTAAGTGTACGTGACGATTGTACATGTAAGAAAGTGGCTTGCAAAAGTATTCACCCCCTTGGCATTTTTCATATTTTGTTGCCTTACAACCTGAAATTTTAAATAGATTTTTGTGGGGATTGTATCATTTGATTTACACAACATGCCTACCACTTTGAAGATGCAAAATATTTTTTATTGTGAAACAAACAAGAAATAAGACCAAAAAACAACTTGAGCATGCATAACTATTCACCCCCTCAAAGTCAATACTTTGTAGAGCTACCTTTTGCAGCAATTACAGCTACAAGTCTCTTAGGGTATGTCTCTATAAGCTTGGCACATCTAGCAACTGGGATTTTTGCCCATTCTTCAAAACTGCTCCAGCTCCTTCAAGTTGGATGGGTTCCGCTTGTGTACAGCAATCTTTAAGTCATACCACAGATTCTCAATTGGATTGAGGTCTGGGCTTCAAAGTCATTTTAAATGTTTCCCCTTAAACCAAGTGTTGCTTTAGCAGTATGCTTAGGGTCATTGTCCTGCTGGAAGGTGAACCTCCATCCCAGTCTCAAATCTGTGAAAGACTGAAACAGAATTTCCCTGTATTTAGCGCCATCCATCATTCCTTAAATTCTGACCAGTTTCCCAGTCCTTGCCGATGGAAAAACATCCCCACAGAATGATTCTGCCACCACCATGGGGAAGGTGTTCTCGGGGTAATGAGAGGTGTTGGCTTTGCGCCAGACATAGCATTTTCCTTGATGGCCAAAAAGCAAATTTTTGGTTTCATCTGACCAGAGTACCTTCTTCCATATGTTTGGGGAGTCTCCCACATGCCTTTTGGCGAACACCAAACGTGTTTGCTTAATTTTCTCTTGAAGCAATGGCTTTTTTCTGGCCACTACCGTAAAGCCCAGTACGGCTTAAAGCGGTCCTATGAACAGATACTATCTTTGGGCTCATTGTTTCCTCTCTGATTAATGCCGTCCTTGCCTGGTCCGTGAATTTTGGTGGTGCCATATTCTTTCCATTTTTTAAAATAATGGCTGATGTGAGATGTTCAACGTTTCGGATATTTTTTTATAACCCAACCCTGATCTGTACTTCTCCACAACTTTGTCCCTGACCAGTTTGTAGAGCTCCTTGGTCTTCATGGTGCCACTTGCTTGGTGGTTCCCCTTGTTTAGTGGTGTTTCAGACTCTGGGGCCTTTCAGAACAGGTGTATAGATACTGAGATCATGTGACAGATCATGTGACACTTAGATTGCACACAGGTGGACTTTATTAAACAAATTATGTCACTTCTGAAGGTAATTGGTTGCACCAGACCTTATTTACGGGCTTCATAGCAAAGGCGTGAATACATATGCACCCACCACTTTTCTGTTTAAATTTGTTTCATTTTTTATTTTTTATTTGTTATTTCTTTAAATTTCACGTCACCAATTTGGACTATTTTGTGTATGTCCATTACATGAAATCCAAATGAAAATCCCTTTAAATTACAGGTTGTAATGCAACAAAATAGGAAAAACACGAATGGGGTGTGCTAAGATGGTGTTTGAATGATTTTGTTAGTGTTTTTACGTGTGTGTGTGTGTGTGTGTCTTTGAGCTGCGTGTGCTTGTGTGGCATTAGTCTTTCACTGTGAACGTGCAGCATTAGCACAAGTCTGATGGCCCACTGCTTTCTCTTCAGATGGGCGCCAGTGGGACTGTCACCTGTATGAGGAGATTGAGGGCTCCTGCAGCAAAGTGCAGTACAAAGAGAAGTGCGGCTTCCTGCTTTTGGTCATGCACAAGAAGATCCCCTTTCACTCCTGGCCCTCCCTTAAGGTGAGTCTGCCTGCTGCCCTCCCTGCCTCCTTCCTGTCTCCTTCCTGTCGTTTAGCTTTATGGTTCTTTCATTGAAAAGCATCAACTGCCAACCTTAAATGTGCCTATTGCCTATCCCTTGCGACGGTTTCAACACAATTTCAAAAGAAATGCGTAGAAAAAAACCATTTTGTCTCTTCTCCCTGTAGCAAACTAAAAAGGAGAAGGAGCCTGTGAATGTACAGGCCAAGAACGGCAAAGAGCAGAAACCGCCGCCTGTGGTAAAGCCTGAGAAATCTGTCCCAGAGACGGCAGACAAGCCCAAACTGTCCACCCAGCCGCCTGCACAGAGTGAACAGAGACATGGCAAAGTTGAGCGAGGTGTCAAACGCACCATGAAGAACAAACCAGCAGCAGACAGACCAGAATCTGGGGTGAAGGCTGCAGAAGAGGGGCAGACCAAACCTCTCAGTAAAGGGGACCTGCCTCAGGAGCCTAGTGCCAAGCGCACTGTCCGTCCCCCCAAGGCCTCCAAGGACCCTACTTCACAGACACCCAGGGATACACACCCCAAGTCCACAGCCAATGGGAAACCGCACACCCCTACTCCCACTGACCGGGACCCC
Source organism: Salvelinus fontinalis (assembly GCF_029448725.1). Lineage (NCBI taxonomy): Eukaryota > Metazoa > Chordata > Actinopteri > Salmoniformes > Salmonidae > Salvelinus > Salvelinus fontinalis. The sequence continues at coordinate 32,772,290 of NC_074695.1, forward strand.
CAGACGTATACAGCTGGTGACAATCGTGCTGAGAGGCTAGGCAACGGTCATGAGTGTACAACACACGAGATAGCCGTCAGCCACACAAAGCAGGAGATGAAAGTTCAGGTGAGTCCCCATTTCTCTAGACTGTAGCATCTCACCAGGCACAGAGTACTGTGTGGGTTCAAATGTGTTTGATTATCTGCTGCTCTCGATCTGATTTGTAAAGCCCATTCTTGTTTCAGCTGGAGAAGGCCCCAGAGTCTGATTTCAAGGCTCGGGCAGGAGAGGAACGCACACCGTCAGCCACTGTGTCCAGTGCTGTGAGCAGCCACAAGGCTGAAAACTCCACAAACGGAACAGAGCGGCAAGGGGAGGCTGAGAGGACCGAGTCCTCTACGGTATTGAGGAAGTCCAAGGATGAGGCTGACCAGGCCACTCTAACACCAACCCAGCAGTCAGGATCAGGGGAGCCTGTGACTGCAACACCAAGCAAGCAGGCTGAGTTCACCAGCAGTACAGAGGAGGAGAAGAAGGACCAGTCTAAAGAGGAACCTCTGGAGATTAAGCAGCTGGAGGAAGGTCAGTAGACTGGGGTCAAAAGGCCACTGATATTTCAGAAATATGATTGAAATGTGCTTTTTCTCACGTCATTAATTTCTCAGGATAGCTCTAGGCAGAAGATGACTATAGAACTGTGGTTTGTAAGTTTAATGGACAGAGCAGTTGCAGTGAGGATAGACACTGCACTGAGGTTTGAGGTCCGAAGTGATCTGAAACTTAGCCTGCCTGCGGTTATCTTTTAGCAGTTCCAGAGCCAATGGTGAACCTCAATTTTGTGAAGAACGACTCGTACGAGAAAGGCACAGACCTAATGGTGGTCAACGTTTACATGAAGAGCATCTGCAGAGAGACGGCCAGGGTGATCTTCAGGGAACAGGACTTCACCCTCCTCTTCCAGACCAGGTAACTTGGTCCTTCTGACTTTTCACCTCGGTGGCCTTTGCAAACTTAATGGGATTTTAGTGGTATTTCTGGTTTACTGAATTATCTTCCCTTTCTAACAGCGATGCAATTTTCTTGCGCCTTCATGCGGACTGTGGAGTGAATACAGTTTTTAAGTGGCAAGTCAAACTCAGGTAAGACTTTGAATTTGAACTTGGTGTGTGGAGTTTCTATTGATATGTGAATTGGGCCCTTGGCACTGAATGAGATCATGACTTTCACAAGCAGTGATCCAATGTTGCAGGAACCTCATCCAGCCTGAGCAGTCTACGTACTCCTTCACCCCGTCCCGTATAGACATCACTCTGAAGAAGAGACACAGCCAGCGCTGGGGGGGCCTAGAAGCCCCCGCTACACAAGGTCTTCCTGCTGCCTGGCTTCTACTGCACACTGCAACCACTATACACACATCTATTACACTAGCTATCACACAGTTTGAAATATAGCATCCCTTATAAACATTACACACAGTTACTTCCACACACATTTATTCACTGACTTACAGTACTTTGTTGCTACAAAATTACTTCCACACAAATGTATTCACTGACTTACTTTATATCGCTGTTTTGGAAAGCACACGGATACGTTTTCAGTTGAACCAATGTTCTCGTAAACCATTAAGGCTAATCCTGATATGTCTGTAAGCATGTGAATTACGTGGGAGGGTTGATACCAGGATTTGTGTGTGGACTTTATATAGATACAGTGGGGAGAACAAGTATTTGATACACTGCCGATTTTGCAGGTTTTCCTACTTACAAAGCATGTACAGGTCTGTAATTTTTATCATAAGTACACTTCAACTGTGAGAGACGGAATCTAAAACAAAAATCCAGAAAATCACATTGTATGATTTTTAAGTAATTAATTTGCATTTTATTGCATGACATAAGTATTTGATACATCAGAAAAGCAGAAGTTAATATTTGGTACAGAAACCTTTGTTTGCAATTACAGAGATCACACGTTTCCTGTAGTTCTTGACCAGGTTTACACACACTGCAGCAGGGATTTTGGCCCACTCCTCTATACAGACCTTCTCCAGATCCTTCAGGTTTTGTGGCTGTCGCTGGGCAATACGGACTTTCAGCTCCCTCCAAAGATTTTCTATTGGGTTCAGGTCTGGAGACTGGCTAGGCCACTCCAGGACCTTGAGATGCTGCTTACGGAGCCACTCCTTAGTTGCCCTGGCTGTGTTTTGGGTCGTTGTCATGCTGGAGGACCCAGCCACGACCCATCTTCAATGCTCTTACTGAGGGAAGGAGGTTGTTGGCCAAGATCTCGCGATACATGGCTCCATCCATCCTCCCCTCAATACGGTGCAGTCGTCGTGTCCCCTTTGCAGAAAAGCATCCCCAAAGAATGATGTTTCCACCTCCATGCTTCACGGTTGGGATGATGTTCTTGGGGTTGTACTCATCCTTCTTCTTCCTCCAAACACGGCGAATGGAGTTTAGACCAAAAAGCTCTATTTTTGTCTCATCAGATCACATGACCTTCTCCCATTTCTCCTCTGGATCATCCATATGGTCATTGGCAAACTTCAGACGGGCCTGGACATGCGCTGGCTTGAGCAGGGGGACCTTGCGTGCGCTGCAGGATTTTAATCCATGACGGCGTAGTGTGTTACTAATGGTTTTCTTTGAGACTGTGGTCCCAGCTCTCTTCAGGTCATTGACCAGGTCCTGCCGTGTAGTTCTGGGCTGATCCCTCACCTTCCTCATAATCATTGATGCCCCACGAGATGAGATCTTGCATGGAGCCCCAGACCGAGGGTGATTGACCGCCATCTTGAACTTCTTCCATTTTCTAATAATTGCGCCAACAGTTGTTGCCTTCTCACCAAGCTGCTTGCCTATTGTCCTGTAGCCCATCCCAGCCTTGTGCAGGTCTACAATTTTATCCCTGATGTCCTTATGCAGCTCTCTGGTCTTGGCCATTGTGGAGAGGTTGGAGTCTGTTTGAGTTTGTGGACAGGTGTCTTTTATACAGGTAACGAGTTCAAATAGGTGCAGTTAATACAGGTAATGAGTGGAGAACAGGAGGGCTTCTTAAAGAAAAACTAACAGGTCTGTGAGAGACGGAATTCTTACTGGTTGGTAGGTGATCAAATACTTATGTCATGCAATAAAATGCAAATGAATTACTTAAAAATCATACAATGTGATTTTCTGGATTTTTGTTTTAGATTCCTTCTCTCACAGTTGAAGTGTACCTATGATAAAAATTGCAGACCTCTACATGCTTTGTAAGTAGGAAAACCTGCAAAATCGGCAGTGTATCAAATACTTGTTCTCCCCACTGTACGTGTATATGGGTATGTGTGCCATGCGTGACTGTGTTAATTTGGGTGATGGGCAGGCGTGTGGGTGTGTACATTCAAGACAGCACTTCCAGACAGGAATCTGAGCACTGAAACTAATCCAGTAACTCAATATGTGTGCTTCAGTCCCGTCTGCTGCTCTCCCAACCCAACGGGTCTCTGGGTGTCTTAGCCTAGGCACTGCAGTGTTGCTCTATGTCCTTCTAATATCTGTTGTTGTACTGGTATCTTTTGATATCGTTTACAATACTAGTAGGCCTAGATGCAGTAGGTGGTACTTGTACAAGTTGCTCTTGTCTAAACACAGCAAGCAGACAATATCATTTTTGTACTTCGATGAATGAATACTCAGTTCATCGGCCGTATGCAATTGTTCATCTCTTGGTCCTGACAGTCGTTTGTCGTTGACCACAAGCTCCATCCCCCTCTGTTTAAGGTGCAGTGGGGGGCGCCAAGGTTGCTGTGCCCTCCGGGCCGTCATCTCAGACTAGTCAGCCGGGCAGCAGCCAGCACAGCCTCCCTGCCAAGGAGGAGCCACCCCGGGCAGAAGACGGAGGCCTGGACAATGTGTCCGCCCGCACCGTCTCAGACCATGCCCCTATCAAACAGGAGCCTGCAGTCACGGTGAGTTGGACGAGAGGGTGAGAGAACTGGCCAAAAAGGGAAACGGTTTGTGATTGAGGTGGTTATTTGGAAATGAGTAGGGGGAAGGGATTTGTTTTCTTTATCATGCTATCCTTTGAGCCTTGAAGGTTGGTATTTCATCCCTTTGTTTCTCGGCCTCTCCCCCTCAGCCCAAGCCCACCTGTATGGTCCAGCCCATGACCCACGCGCCTCCTGCTGGCAGCGAGCGCAGTGTTGAGGAGGAGGAGGAGAAGGTGTGTGTGCCAGGCTTCACAGGCCTGGTCAACCTGGGCAACACATGCTTCATGAACAGCGTCATCCAGTCTCTGTCCAACACCCGAGAACTCAGGGACTACTTTCATGGTCAGTCTTCCCTACTCTTCATTCCTTTAGTTGATCACATTTTACCTTTATGAAATCTCTTGTAATGTGCATATGGAGCTAGTATCTGTTGCTGTAGATTGATATTAAACAAGGAACTGTGTTCTCTTCCCCCTATGTGCAGACCGGGCGTTTGAAACTGAGATCAACTGTAATAACCCATTGGGGACGGGTGGTCGGCTGGCCATCGGGTTCGCTGTGTTGCTGCGGGCTCTGTGGAAGGGTACCCACCATGCTTTCCAGCCCTCCAAGTTAAAGGTGGCAATCCACACTCTTTTGAGAGTCCCATCTTTAACCCCCTCCTGTTATTTTAACCACCACACCATCATGCCTTCTACACGGATTAACACCGGCAGTATTCAGGTTAAGTACAGCCTCTCCCTTTAGTCTTCTCAACTTTATGTTTTGTATTTTATCCCCCAGGCGATCGTGGCCAGTAAGGCCAGCCAGTTCACAGGCTATGCCCAGCACGATGCCCAAGAGTTCATGGCCTTCCTCCTGGATGGTCTCCATGAGGACCTGAACCGCATCCAGAACAAGCCCTACACAGAGACGGTGGACTCAGACGGACGGCTGGACGAGGTGGGTGAAATAGAGGTTCGAGCAGCACCATTCGCATGTCCACATTGATGACTGCTGTGTCACTGTTCCCTTGAGCCCAATTGTCCTGGAAAATGACATGATGGCGTGGTTGTGACGCAATAGGTGGTGGCGGAGGAGGCGTGGCAGAGGCACAAGATGAGGAACGACTCGTTCATCGTGGACCTCTTCCAGGGCCAGTACAAGTCCAAGCTTGTCTGCCCTATGTGCTCCAAGGTAAGAGACAGAGGAATTATTGCAATTCCCAAGCAACACTCGCCTGTCTGAATATATCTAGGTGTTTGTATTGAGGGTGGAGCTGGATTTTTTTTGTTTGACTGATGTATTCTAAGACTAACTCACAGGGATGATACTATAGTACCTCTGTTGCTGCGACCGTCCACTCCTGAATACATACCCTGACCTTTGTTTTAGGCATGTCTGTTCCAAAGGCACCATGATAATGGGCATTTTAATATGATGCAGATAGTGAGAGACTCAGGGGCCTGGCTGTCAGGCTGAGATGCAGGAAAACCTAATTTAATAAGAGGAAATGGACCCATCAGAAGCATTTACTGTGTGGATGGCTTGCTGGCTGTGTGGCAGAGTGGAACTAACTTATTTCTTCAGTGGTGCGATAGGGAGCACTAAAACTCAGTAATCTGATTCACAGTGCCATTGTTCTGACCTGTATGTTTTGTAAAGGTCAAATGTCTTTCTCCTCTCGCTATCTCAAGGTTTCCATAACCTTTGACCCCTTCCTCTACCTGCCCGTGCCCTTGCCCCAGAAGCAGAAGGTCCTCACCGTGTTCTACTTTGCTAAAGAGCCTCACAAGAAACCCATCAAGGTAAGATGAGATGTTGGTTTTGGTTCGGATGGTTTCAGTTTATTTTATTTTACAGATTTATTTGATTGTTCTCTATTTACTCTGAATCTCGTACCTTTGTGTCAGTTTCTGGTGAGTGTGAGTAAAGAGAACTCGAGCACAGCCGAGGTCCTGGAGTCAATCTCTCGGAGTGTGAGGATCAAGGCAGAGAACCTGAGACTGGCAGAGGTGGTGAAGAGTCGCTTCCACAGGATTTTCCTCCCCTCCCACTCCCTGGACACGGTCTCCTCCTCAGACATGCTCTTCTGCTTCGAGGTGCTGTCTAAAGAGCTGGCCAAGGAGAGGGTGGTGGTGCTCAGAGTCCAGCAGGTAAACGGCAGCTTAAATTCCCTAGCCTTCCTATTTTAAGCCATACGGAACTATGACAGAAGTAGTATCTGTGTTTAAGTCAAATCTGTGTGTCTGTCCCCCCTCCAGAGGCCTCAGGTCCCCAGTATCCCCATCTCGAAGTGTGCTGCCTGCCTGAAGCCTCCCCTCTCAGAGGAGGAGAAGCTGAAGCGCTGCACCCGCTGCTACCGCGTGGGCTACTGCAATCAGTGAGTCAACACACTAAATGTCAGCTGGCGCTAATGTCGCGAGGCAATTGAGTTTCTCTACCAATAAAAACACAATGACACAGGATAACTATTTCACAACTATTTCCCTTTCTCTCCCAAATGATTCCTAACTCATGAAAAACCAAACTTTTTTTCCTTCATGTTTCAGGGCTTGCCAGAAAAATCACTGGTCCAACCACAAGAGTCTGTGTCACCCCAACATGGAGAACGTGGGGCTTCCTTTCCTGGTCAGCGTCCCTGAGTCCAGACTCACCTACGCTCGTCTGTCCCAGCTGCTGGAAGGATACTCAAGGTACCACTGGGATCTCCGCAATCGATGGATGATATGAATGCTGCTCTTTATAAAATCAAATATAGATGCCAATACTAGGGGTGTGACGTTTAAATGAATTTGAGGTCGTTAACGTTGAGAGAAAAAAAATCTTAACCTGGAACTGATATTTTTTTTAACATAGTTAAAATCACAGTGCAGTAAACGCAAAAATACCATTAACAGGTCCCGATTATCTTCATATGTACATCATAACAAATATTTAACACAACAATGCTATATGTTAGTAGGAGAAGATATGCATCTTTCAAATGAGTTACCAGGGATCGAATGCACGTCATTGTTGTTAATATTTGCCAGGGATAGAAAGCGATCCGCATGTCATCGTTGTTAAGTTGGAAGAATGGCAGAGAGTTAGACAGGGAAGCGACAGCAGTGAAGTTCTGTATGGCAATACATTGTAGAATAATAGTGAAGACATCAAAACTATGAAATAACACGCATGGAATCATGTAGTAACCAAAAAAGTGTTAAGGCCAGGCTAATAGGGATTTTTTCCCTTTACTCTCATCAGACTGAATCTTTACCAGTTGAAAGTATACATAAATACAATATATTATTGTATTACAAGTTTTATGCAAATGAAGCAAACTGTCCTTAAATAGGCGCTAATTTGCATATTATGGGAATCCGTTTTTAGCACATTGCTTCAAGGCAGAATGCTTTTGTGATAAGACAATCAATGGTCAGGCTTTTTCAGATCAGTTTGTCAAAATATTGTCACGTCATGGAATTATTTTAAAAACACTTAATGTATGACTGATGCATATTTTGCACGTATTTACACATAAAATGACACATTAAAATCAAACGACACAATATATATTTTTAAAGCCTCTAAAAGTCTGCCTATAAGACCTAAGAACCTCTGTGTGGAATAATGGGAATGTGCGTCCTTTGAAGACTGAGAAAAATTAATTTGTGTACCGGGAACATGTTATTTTGAGAAAATGGACAATAAAGATAGGCTAATGCAATTAAAATGTACTTTCCATAAATATGTCACAAACTCTTATTCATATATCACTTCTAAACTGACAAATAAACATCAAATATACCTTTTACAAATACATTGGCACGTTTAATACATTTGTTTCAAGCAATAGAGCATATGCTTTGAATACTGGTCTGTTGGGCAAATATGCAGTTTTGGGCAAATTCTCATCACTTTGCTCAATTTGACACATACAAGGATTTTGTATGGCTGTTGAAATGTGCAGAACATTAATTAGCTATGCCTGCCCAATAAGTTGTTGCTGGTGACGCTTTACTTGCTTGACTGAGTCATGGGACCTGTGCCTACGCTTGGCACACTCCATTGAAGCAGCATCGGCTGTCACAACTCCTCTCTGATTGCTCCAGTGTCACCAAAGTGCTGTCAATGCACAATTTGTTCATCGCATTTGTTATAGCAATGACTCCCTCATTGAACGTGGCTACTGGCTGCTCTGTCAATGAGGGTTTTGCCCACAAAGACAGTTTTGGGGCATCGCGACCATATTACGGAGTTCAGACATTCATTTACATTCTGGTCTCCTCCGTGCTACATTCTTTTGAGGACGTTGTGATTTGACATCCTATGATATACAGGTACCATTTTCTGTGCAACTTCTATAAAAAAATGGATGGATACGAAGGTTTTTGTGACAGGGTGGATATTCACTGTTTTCTATGGCTCGCTCCTACCAGCACCAATGCACACACCTATCCCGTAGTTGGAAGTGAATCCTCTCTTATGCCAAGTGCCATCAAAGGATACATTAATGTATATGATGGCATTGTCATCCTCCTTCAGCAGCTCTGCTATTTTTTTTATGTATATTTTTTTTAAACCTTTTATTTAATCAGGTAAGTCAGTTAAGAACAAATTCTTATTTACAATGACGGCCTAGAAACAGTGGGTTAACTGCCTTGTTCAGGGGCAGAACTACAGATTTGTACCTTTTCAGCTTGGGGCTTCGATCTAGCAACCTTTCGGTTACTGGCTCAAGGCTCTAACCACTATGCTACCTGCCGCCTGTCTGGGTCTATATCTGTGTATACTATTCTAATTATCTTTGCAGCACTCTCCATTGACTGTAGCCCTCTCTGAATCTCTGCAACTAACGTGGGGGAGAAAGTACTCATGTCTGTCAACATTACAGACGTAACTGAAGGACTAAATATTAGCATATCAGCATGTATTTACTTTATGTAAAGCAAATTTCTCACTAATCACATTAGTAGGGATGCAAACTAGTCACCTTTCGGTGAAATTCGCCGTTTTGAATCCAAAATATGTGACCTACCTCATTCGTGTAGATCCCATGAGAAAAGTTTGGGGGGGTTGGATCACTACTGGTTGTAAGCTAATGAGTGATGAGCGTTTGGAGCAGTACTGGCTGTATCCAAGGCTCAGCCAATTGCTTACTTAACAACAGAATGCAGCGCAACAAGTGACTGAAGAGGGAAGAGAACCAATTTGCTAGTTACAGCGCACACTCTGGAAAGACAGCATAGAGTAGAAAGGCAGTTACAGCAGCGCAACCCCTGAACGATAACGAAGAGGTAGGTGAGAAGCCTGACCACGGAGACGGGGGTGAGAAGGTGATGAAGCGTACTTCATGAGCTGTAACCGAAAAACATCTGGCATTTGGAAAGTTTGAGGTAAGGGAGAAAGTGTGGTGGAACAAGTATTAGCATTGTTAAGTATCTTGCTAGCTGGATCGAATTCTCCGTTAGCTAGCCAGATACATTTTGAGCGACATTAGCCAACTCACCTGATCAAATAATTGAGTTTATAGTGTGAAAATTAGCTTGCTAATAAAGTCAGACAGCTAACGTTAGCTAGCTGAAGTTACAACATCAGATGAGCTAACATTAGTAATCTAACCAATTCGCTATAGTATTAACTGGTATATGACTCCTTGCCGTTCCTCAAGTTATAACGCATAAAAAATTAGACGTTGCTTGTTAAACAAGTGGATTCAGGGATCAAGTGTAGCTGGGCCTGGCTTAATTAGGGATAGGAGTCCCGCTAGCGGGAGAACTTCCGGTGAAACTGGAGGGCGCACAATTCAAATAAATCATAGAAATTATGGATATTAAACATTTAGGTACATATAAGTGTCTTATATCGGCTGAAAGCTTAAATCCTTGTTAATTTAACTGCACTGTCCGATTTACAGTAGCTGTTACAGCGAAAACATGCCATGTGATTGTTTGAGGACGGCACCCCACATCAAAATATTTTTCCACCGGCACAGGGTTCATACATTCACAAATAACGATGAAATATTCACTTACTTTTTGAAAATCTTCCTCTGATTTGTCATCCAAAGGGCCCCAGCTATAACATGTAGTGTCGTTTTGTTAGATAAAATCATTCTTTATATCCCAAAAAGTCTCTTTAGTTGGCGCCATCGATTTGAGTAATCCACTCGTTCAACATGCAAAGAAAGGAATTCGAAAATCTACCCCTACACTTTGTTTCAACAAGTCAAAATACGTTTCTATTGACTGCTCAGATACCATAAAATGTAATCAAACTATAATATGTCTTACAGAAAGAAGTATGTTCAATAGGAAACAGATTTTAGCAGGTGCGTAATTTCTTAATGGCGTGCGCAAGCATGAATTTCCAAGACTGGCCTTCTGCTAAAACGATTATTTCTTATTCGTTTTTTGAAGTTACAAGCCTGAAACCTTGAACAAGGACTGCTGACACCCTGTGGAAGCCATAGGATTTGCATCCAGGGAGCTAATTTTCAATACGACCTTACTCTTGCATTTCTAAGAGGATGGTCTCCATAAACTGCTACAGGCAGTTTACTTTGGGCATGTCATTCGGACAGGAAGTGGAGAAAAAAGGGGCCTAGCCCTAAGAAGTTTAAGCTGGATGCCTCTATAGAGGTGAAAGGAACACCACACACTTTCCCTCTTTCTCACTTTTGCTGGCACATTGTAGAACAGATGTCCACAGGCAGAAAGTGTATAATGTGCAGTGTAGCCCAAAGATATTGTTTTTGTTGTGTTGAACTAGACATTAACACGCGTGAGGGGGGGATTATATATTTTTTTAAACTCAGTGAATGTTATTTTTGCACAAGTGTATCCTTGTGCACTTGATCGTTGTCTATAGTGGCCACTATAATAGAGCAAAAATAGAATGCTTGTTAGAATGAAACAATTTATACTTTTAAAATGTTTTTTTCCCAAGTGCAATATTTATGTGTGGTCACAAGCGTTATATTATAAAGGCTGTCATGGCTAACTGCAATATTAGTGTATTGTTTTTTTTCTCAAGACTTGTCATTTGAAGTAAAGTCTAGCTATGAGTTCACATTAACCACTACTTTACACACAGACTGATCATGTAGATCATATTCTTTGTTTAATTAGTTAAAACCTGCATTTCCCCCTAGCAGGGATTTTTTGTTGTTGTATGTTTCAGTGCAAATAAAGGGGTCACCTTTTTGGGCCCTCACCAGTTTGTATCCCTCCATTCGGCTACAGCCCTATGACACTGTAGGCCTATGTGACAACCTCATTGTATAGTTTGTTGTCCTATCACTCTGTTTTATTATCTTTGAATACATTTGCTGGAGCAAGGAAATAAATATTATGTATACACAGCAAGTCACCTGACAATAATGGGCCACACTCCCTTTTTATTTACCTGTCACTCTCCTCTCAGATCTCTATGAGCTGAGACGCAAGGAATGAATCCCTAGGACTTTGCTTATTTTCTTCAACGCTGCATAACCAAGTCCAAGTTTGTGGGCTAGAAGAACCATCCTCACATTTATAATGCTACATCTCCCCTGGAGCGCTCCTGCATCCTGGAGGAAGTGTAAACACTCCTCCTAAATGTATCACGATCACCTTCAGTCTGCACATTCTATCATGACAGAATTCCAGAATCCCTGGTTGGTTGGGTCTATGGTGATTTTCAGTCCAGTGTTTAGACACTTAGGGCAAATCAAATCATGTACAAGTTGATTTATTTGAGACATGTAGAATAAAAGCCACTGTTGACTGTCTGGTTGATTGCTGCTACTTGTCATCTTCATCTCAACTCATTTGCGTTGCTGCGGGCTACTTCCCTTTGCCTCCTCTACCTGTACTGCCACTGCCTCAATCAGCGGATCAGGCAAATTTTTTCTTTCATTAACTGCTTTTCTGACATTGGCTAACGGAGCGAGCCTATTTTTATTCACATACTGTAGGTATATTCTTTGAGATTTTTTCTCTCTTCATGTTGATTCTTCTTCACGGGGGAACCAATCAGGTTGCCGGATAGTCTTTAAATGCCAGTAACCAATCGGATGTCAGGATTTGTTTTTGTATTTTTCTTTTTTCCTTTTTTTCTTTCTTATTAACAACCAATCCATACAGGAAGTACATATGGGAACACAAGTGTATATATAAATAATAAACAAAGGACAATTGGGCTAGGAGGTACAATATCACATTACACAAGGACCTAATGTCAGGAAATTACTACTCTTTCAGCACTACGTCTACAAAGGATATAGCCATGTATGGACTAGCTAACGCTATGCTCCACTAAACAAGCTTTTGAATGATATGATTCAACATGGAGAGTTTTTAATAGTAGTTGAAGTTCCACATGAAACATGCTATCAAGAACGACATATAAGGTAGGTGTAGTTGACAGAGTTGAGAGAATTATACAAATAAAGTCTTTATATACATTATTGCCGATTAAAAAATAAATCAATAATATTTATTTTTTTTAAAAATTTAATTAATTTTTTTTTATTATTATTAATTATTTTTATTTATTTTTTTGTAAATTTTATAGTTGCAAAATATTTCAATCTGAAAATTGACAGATGGAAGCAAAATCCCAGTTTTTGCCTGTGGTGCCTGGCCTTAAACAAATCAAAATACTTATTTTCCACCATAATTTGCAAATATATTCATTAAAATTCCTACAATGTGATTTTCTGGATTTTTTCCCCCTCATTTTGTCTGTCATAGTTGAAGTGTACCCATGATGAACATTACAGGCCTCATCTTTTTAAGTGGGAGAACTTGCACAATTGGTGGCTGACTAAATACTTTTTTGCCCCACTGTACATATGAAGGAGTAAAACAGTATGTAAACATTATTAAAGTGACCAGTGATTCCATGTCTATATACATAGGGCAGTAGCCTTAAAGGTGCAGGGTTGAGTAACTGGGTGGTAGCTGGCTAGTGATGGCTATTTAGCACTCTGATGGCCTAGAGATAGGAGCTGTTTTTCAGTCTCTTGGCTCCAGCTTTGATGCACCTGTTCTGACCTCGCCTTCTGGATGATAGTGGGGTGAGAAGGCCGTGACTCGAGTGGTTGATCTTTTTTGCCTTCCTGTGACATCGGGTGCTGCAGGTAGTTTGCAGGTAGTTTGCCCCCGACAGGATGCTCTCAATGGTCCATTTGTAAAAGTTATGGGTCTTAGGGGCCAAGGTGAATTTCCTCAGCCTCCAGAGGTTAAAGAGGCGCTGTTGCACCTTCTTTAGCACACTGTCTGTGTGGGTGGACCATTTCAGATTGTCAGGGATGTGTACGACACGGAAGCGTTCCACATTTTCCACTGCGGTCCCATCGATGTGGATAGGGGGGTGCTCCCTCTGCTGTTTTGTTGGCGTTGAGTGAGAGGTTATTTTCCTGGCACTACACTCCCAGGGCCCTCACCTCCTCCCTGTAGGCTGTCTCGTCATTGTTGGAAATCAGGCCTGCTACTGTTGTGTCGTCTGCAAACTTGACGATTGAGTGTGAGGCGTGCTTGGCCACGCAGTCATGGGTGAACAGGGAGTACAGGAGGGGGCCCCTGTGTTGAGGATCAGCGAAGTGGAGGTGTTGTTTCCTACCTTCACCACCTGGGGGCGCCCCGTCAGGAAGTCCAGGACCCATTTGCACAGGGCGGGGTTCAGACCTTGGGCCCCAAGCTTAGAGGGTAGTATGGTGTTGAATGCTGAGCTATAGTGCAAGAACAGCATTCTTACATAGGTATTCCTCTTGTCCAGATGGGATAGGGCAGTGTGATGGTGATAGCATAGGCTTTGGATCTATTGGGGCGGTATGCAAATTGAAGTTGGTCTGAGTCAGGTAAGGTAGAGGTGATATGATCCTTAACTTGCCTCTCAAAGCACTTCATGATGACAGAAGTGAGTACTACGGGGCGATAGTCATTTAGTTTAGTCACCTTTGCTTTCTTGGGTACAGGAACAGTGGTGGACATTTTGAAGTGGGGACAGCAGACTGGGATAGGAAGAGATTGAATATGTCCGTAAACACTCCGCGGGTTACTCAAGTCGGCCACGGAGAACGACAGCCCACAGTCCTCGGGAGCGGGCCGCGTCGGTGGCCATGTGTTATCATCAAAGCGGGCAAAGAATGTGTTTAGCTTGTCCAGGAGGAAGACGTTGGAGTCCGTGACGTGGCTGGTTTTCCCTTTGTAATCCGTGGTACCGGGCTACCTTCAGACGAGTTTTGTGAGACTTTGGGGGTCCTAAAGCAAAACAACCGACATGTACGCGTTCGTTAGTCTCAGATTTCCAGAGAGGTGTCTTATTAGTGTGTAGCCAAACTGTTCGGACGCTACAGACAGAGGTTGATTGGCGGTACCGTCTTCAGATGAGCCCATACAAAACCATACCTCTAGCTTAATCAGACAGATTTTGAAGGACTTTTTATTTTTTATTATGCTAATTAGATTTAAGCGGGGGCATGGAGGTCGACTCTAGGTGGTTAAATAATGCAAAAATGGCAGTTTCAACATTAACATTTTTAAATTTGTCACATCCTTAGTCAATACAACATGCTGATTTTGTCATTGTTGGACTGTCACAGATTCCTTTGTTCACTCCCCATCTCTCTGTGTAGGTATTCAGTGAACGTGTTCCAGCCTCCCTTCCAGTCTGGCAGAACGTCCCCAGAGGGCACCCAGTGCCGAGCTGACCTCCCCCCTCCAGCAGAGACCCCTGATGGTGTGAGGCCAGGGGATGAGGCTAGGGGCGGTGGGGCGGGAGACTCTGATCAGGAGAGCCCCTTTCTGGTCCCTGAGTCTCCATTAGAAACAGCTCAGGCTTCAGCACACCCAGCCGGAGATCCAGACGCCCTCTCCACCCGCACCACAGACTCTGGCTTCTCTGAGCCCTCCTCCTGCTCCCAGGACCCCCAGGGAGAGAAGGAGACCTCCTATGAGAAGGCTGTCAGGCCAGAAGGTAAAGGCAAGCATAGTCTGTCTTTGAGTTATCGATAATATTGTTTTAACTTCCACTTTTTCCAATTTAGGTTTTTCACCTGACCATAGAAATCTTTCATTGTTTAATCCTGTCACTGTGATTTGTGACTGTATTTTCTACTGTTTGTGTGTCTAGCTGCAGTGACAGGCTACCAGCAACCATCAGAATCTGCATCCAGCCACGCTTCTCAGTTCTACATCTCCATCCTCGACTCCAACAGCAGGGAGCAGAAACTGGAGGAAAAGGGTAAGACAAGGTCCTGATAGGTCACTATCCCGTACCCATCCTTTACCCCTAATGTAAGACAAAGCAGAAACGCATTGATCTGCTGTGTATTATTCCACATTATTCCTTTTACATCATGTATTTTTCAGTGTTTGTCATGTCTTTCCCCCCTCCAGAAGAGGCTGTTCTGGACCTCCCTGACGAATCCACCCTGGCACTAGTGTGGAAGAACAACGAGCGTCTCAAGGAGTATGTGCTGGTCCGGTCCAAGGAGCTGGACTTTAAGGAGGACCCTGGGTCGGTCAGTGAGACTGCCAGGGCTGGACACTTCACCCTGGAGCAGTGCCTTAACCTCTTCACTAGGCCTGAGGTGCTGGCACCAGAGGAGGCATGGTAGGAACAACACACACATATCAACATAGCCTTCAACATACACTAACAAGCGCACATACTCAATCAAATGTAGCCCTACAGTCACATAAAGCGATGAACTAACACACGTATACATGCACAGTTAACATCGTCATTGTTCTCTTACTGATTTCGCAATTGTTTTGATGGATTACAAAGCTAACAGGAACTCTCGCTCTCGCTCGCTCTCTCTCTCTCAGGTACTGTCCAAAGTGCCAGCAGCACAGGGAAGCCTCCAAGCAGCTGCTGCTGTGGCGTCTGCCCAACGTCCTCATCATCCAGCTCAAGCGCTTCTCCTTCCGCAGCTTCATTTGGAGGGACAAGATCAACGACATGGTCGATTTCCCTGTCAGGTAAAAATGATATACACAGACGTTAAAGGGTCAGTTCACCCAAATAACAAAATTACTCATTGGTTTCCTTACCCTGTAAGCAGTCTATGGACAAGGTATTACAGCAACCCATGCTTTGGTTTAGTTTTCTGGCACTGTTTCCACACGCTAACGTTTTAACATTTGTGGCACGAATCCCATTCAAGCCGTGGGACTGCTACTAGCATTTTTTGCTCATCATGTCTAAATCATCTAAAAGTGTCTCATTGATTGTGGTGAGATTATTTGAACATGATGCATAAAAAATGCTCATATCTGTCCCATGACTTGAATGGGATTTGTGCCACAAATGCTAAAACGTTAGCATGAACAAAACGGTGCCAGGGAAACTAAACCAAAGCATGGATTGCTGTCATACCTTGTCCATAGACTGCTTACAGGGTAAGAAAACTGATATATAATTGTGTATTTTGGGTGAACTATCCCTTTAATATATCACACCCATAATACTACCCTTCACACCACTCGATGACTTGGGTTGAATTCCCTCAAATACGACAAGGTTTTCACGGCATGTTTTCTTGTTTTTCAGGAACCTGGACCTCAGTAAGTTCTGTATTGGTCAGAAGGATGACATGCAGCAGCCGCCAATCTATGACCTCTATGCTGTCATTAATCACTACGGAGGCATGATCGGAGGTCACTACACAGCCTACGCACGCCTGCCCAGTGCCCAGAACAGCCAGCGCAGTGATGTTGGTGAGTGGTTGACTGAAATAGGCTTCACATTAGAATACAACACATTCTCAGTGTATACTCGGACCAGGTGAAAGCGATGATCCCTTATTGATGTCACTTGTTAAATCCACTTAAATCAGTGTCGATGAAGGGGAGGAGACAGGTTAAAGAAGGATTTTTAAGCCTTGAGACAATTGAGACATGAAGGGGTAAGACAATGGTTAAGAGAAAAGATTGAAGTGTCTTTGAACAGGGTATGGTAGTAGGTGCCAGGCACACCGGTTTGTGTCTAGAACTGCAGCGCTGCTGGGTTTTCCCAAGCTCAACAGTTTCTCATGTGTATCAAGAATGGTCCACCACCCAAAGGACATTCAGCCAACTTGACACAACTGTGGGAAGCATTGGAGTCAGCATGGGCCAGCATCCCTGTGGAACACCATTTAGAGTCCATGCCCTGATGAATTGAGGCTGTTCTGAGAGCAAAAGGGGGGTGCAACTCTGCTAGGAAGGTGTACCTAATGTTTGGTACTGTATACTCGGTGTATATTGTATTTCTGTCCATGGCAAACATTGGTTTAAACATATGTTTGTTTTTTGTTCATACTAATGTACATGGGGGGGGGGGGGGAAATAACTAAACTAAACTCCTCGTCCTTTCTCTCGCCCAGGCTGGCGTCTGTTTGATGACAGCACAGTGACAACAGTTGAGGAGAACCAGGTGGTGACACGCTACGCCTACGTGCTGTTCTACCGCCGCCGCAACTCCCCCGTGGAACGACCACCTCGCTTCCTAGGGCCCCTCGGGGTCGAGTCCCCCACCGCTGCAGGAGCCACCGCCAGCCAGGTGAGGGTGCCCATCTTTACCTTTCAGAGACCCCTCCCCAGGATCCATTATATGGTGGTAGTAGGAAAGCATCTTCAAGGTGTAGTGCAGCAGGAGTATATTCAATTCAACTTTCTTGAGGTATATTGTAATTTTTTTCCAACAATTTTTATTCAATGTTCACCACTTGAGTAAGAAATGTAGTACTGCGTTAATCTTTTCCTCTTCATGGCTGGATATTTGATTGCTTGCTTGTGGTCCTTTTAGAGAAATGATCTCCGATGCCAAGGGGCTAATGTGTGTTTCTTCTTCTAAAGCTATGGATGAGAGTAAGAGGTTTGATCTAATTTCATTGCTCTCAAGGCCATTTGTTTGTTCATCAAAAGTGTTTGATACAAGACCAGCTGTTTCTGAGTTGAATAGGTGCTTGGAGAAAAAGCCGTTCACACTTACAACTTATTATCCTATGCACAATTTTGAAGTGACAGACATTGGCTTTCTCCTGACTCTTTGATCTGATCTGTATTGGCATTTAAGATGTATTGTATTCTGTCCAAATGCTGAAAAATAAGTTAATTGCCAGAATTAATAAGTTGGGGCTGTGTGTATTCACCATCAAATCAAACCTTTGTGCAAGTGGTCTGTTCATGCCTATGAGAAAGATTGGGTGTATGGTACATTTTCTCTTGAACTCATTAGTTTATATTGGGGGTTGGAATCTGTCTAAATATGTGTGATTTAATTAATCTATTAGCTAACTCTTATGAGACACCACATTTCTGTCTTATCCATCTGTTTTCTGAAAAGCACCCCTCTCACATCGCTCTGAGCTGTCCTCATGCTGTGTATGCCATGTGAATGAGTGAGGGGCGTCTTGGTTAATTTGTCAGAAACCCAGTAATGTCTTCCTTGAAAGAGTCTGGCTTGTCCTTGACCCTATGGCAGGGGTAGGCAACTCGATTCAGCTGCGGGACGATTTTTGACAAAGTGGATGGTCGGGGGGCCGGAACATAATTTACAAAGCAAATTGACTACAACTAAGCCCACAAAGAGATTGTTCTTTTCAAACAATCATTTCAATCATTGATTATGCTGAATTCCCCCCCTCCCCTTTGGGCGGCCAAAAGAAACCACCTGTTGCCCACCCCTGCCGCTGGAAGTCTGGCTGTGGTGAGGGGACTGTGCTTTAGAACCAAGCCTTTCCCAGAAGCTGACACAGGTTTCCGCCATCGCAGGCCTCTCTAATATGGCAGGAACTGGAGGAGGAAGAGGAGGGTCTTGAAGAGGGCCCCCGGGGCCTGTTCCGCACCAGCCTGGGGAGAAGAGCAGCCAGGAGGAGGGAGGAGGGGGTGGAGGGGCAGGTGCGACGGCGACGCCAAAGGATCTCAGATTATTCCGATGACGACTGCGTGCGATATTTGGTCCTGGGCACCTTGGCTGCTCTGCTAGCGTTGTTCCTGGACCTGATCTACCCCCTGCTCTACTGAGCCAACTGGGGCTAAGTGGCCAGTCTCACACCCCATTACATACACACCCCAATACAGATGCACATGAAAGCTTATACACTGAGAAATTAAGTCAAATTTATTGCACTTTAAATTAAATGTCTATGCCATTATTTATATATTTTTTTATTGTTTTGTATTTGTAGATGGCCTATAAATCAACATTCTGCTGAACACATTGAAATTAAACAAAAGTATACACATGATATCCTTTAATCAATTCTATGCATCGTTAAAGAGAAACCGACTGAGCTGCTACTAGAATTTGTTCTTAACTGACTTGCCTAGTTAAATAAAGGTTAATTTAAACAAAATAGTTACTTTGCTCAGCATGGCTTTGCCTGGTTGACTTTTTTTGTTGTGTCCATAATTTAGGCCCTTATAATCTACCCTATATTCTAGTTCAACATACCAAAACAGGTCTCAACTGTACTCTCCCCTTTATTTGTCTTCCTCCCAAGTCTCTCACCATGTAGGTTTTTTTGTACTAAAATATGAAATGCACATTTAGAAATGGATAGGCCCATCTTTTGCACAAGTAATGTTGCTGAGATGACTTGAAGTCTATAGCGTTGTAGTCCTACTGTAATAATGGGTAGAACTGCTCACTCAGATATGTCATCCTTAACACCACCCTGGTCATTGTATGTTGGCGATATCTGCTTGCTTGTACCTTCATGACTTTGTACTGTAGCCTGAAGACAGTTAACATTGTGTTTTTGCCTTCTCAATGAATAGTGTTATAGACTCACTAAGCTATTAAATGCCTTCGCTTTTTCCTGTTTGTCACGTTGCTGATTATTTTAGATTTTATGTTGTTAACGGCTCTTAATTCAGCAGGTTTATTTATTTCTGCCCATTCATTTGACTTATCCCTGTCATACTTGTATTGGAACTGTTTTCTCTGTTTCATGAAAGCTATTTAAGCAAAAGTAACCTTTTTAATGTACTGCTTTGCATTACACTTTTGGTGAAGTAGCTAGCTATGTCTGAGCTTTATGACTGTTTGAGAAGCAGCCTCTAGTGCACTAATGTACAGTTCCTAGCTTAGCAGGGATTTAAAGACACTAGGAAAGAGAGACTGTATGTCTCTCAATATAAGTTGCTACAACGTTTCATGATTATCGGTGCTGCTGGTATATAGACTACGCCCTGTAACAGTGTTGTAGTGATATGTTCAAGTCTTAGGGATTTCACAGTGCATTCTGTCATGTCTCTCCCTTGTAGGTGGGTTTTCAGAGCTGAGTCTAGTCACTATATCTGCTTTAAATGCCCACTATGTGTCCCCAGTATGTGTATTTCATCTCATTCTTAAAATGCATCATACTGGCTGTATTTTGAAAGATGCATCTTGAAAATGTAATCGCTGACATGCAAAACATTTTGGGATTATATCAACAATGGACTAATGAAATATATACCAAAAGATAGATTTTAGCCAGATTTTTCCTTTTAAGAGTGCTCTGTTGTTGGAATAGTTATATTATTTAAAAAAGAAATGCATTTCCCAAGCAATTTGTTCAGGTACTTCCATCTCAATGATGCTCCAATAAACAAGCACTTAAATTGTCAATCTTATGCTGTGTTAATGAATATTATATTTCAATCAGTTACTGTCAGGAATCTTTCAGATATTATCTCAAACATGGAAATTGTCCTGCCAGTTGGAAATGGTTATGTTTTCCCAAATGTTATTTTTGCTGCAAGGAGTGGTCAGTCTGTCAGTCCAGTGTTTTTGCTTTTGCATCGTTTACAGACAGGTCTGGTCATCCTGTCAGGGAGCTGGTCCAGAAAAGGCATGATTGATTTACACTGGTTTATTTTACAGGCCTCTAGCCAGGCCCTCTTTGGGACAGACCTGGACCCTGAAGGACCCCCTCCGCTGACCCCAGAAGTGACCTCTGAGCTGTTTGCACACTCTGGAGAATGTGCTACTCCGTCCTACAGCAACATGGAGGAGGTGGACTAGGGCATAGCTGAGGTGCCACCGACACGGCGTTAAGTTCCAGTTGTGGAAATATTCTCCTCAGTAAAAGACACTTCAGTGCTTACTAATTAACTCGGCATCTTTAGTGTGTCCCTCACTGGTGCAATGCTAGAAATTAAAGAACTGGTTCTGTGGCCGAAAGACCAGCACATGTACCCGTCACCACAGATGCGGTGGACAGACCCACAGACTCACACATTTTCCACGTTCATCTGTATTTACACATCAACCGATCCAGACCAACTCATACTGTATATGTAGTAATATCCATGCAATGTATTTCCTTACACATACTAAGCGCACACACGCATACAAACGGCATGTTTGCACATATAACAAAAGCCTCCACACTCCTGTTGTCCTAGAGCCTCTGGGTTGCAGCCCATTGTTGGCTGATAGAATGCACCTTTGTTTGGGTATCCCCTAAAACGCCACTTTAAATGACACCTATTTATCCCATGATCATGCTTTGGCTCAGAGGTCACAAAGGGAAGTCGCCAACACCAAACTAATTTCCCCCCCAGAACAACAACCTGTTGTGAATATGAGGGGAAATGGTGAGGTGGGAGGATGGGAGATGTGTCTGTGTGTAAGCATTTGTTTTTATTTGATACTTCTCATTGAGGTATTGCCTGGTCTGATGTTTTGTAATTTCTGTTGGATTCTGTAAGCTGGGTTGAAATTGATGTAAAAGTGTGACGGTGAAGAAATTTAAGGTAGACTCAGCGGTATGACCGATGCAGAGAGTAAATGGCATAGTGTGTCAATGTCTAAAACTGAGTGACGCGTGGGGCTTCTCTGCTGTTTTGGTGCCTTGGCTACCACACTGAACAGCCTGAAGTGAACCCTGTGCAGATACACCGTGTGAGAGCAAAGTGTTGCATGGGGGGGTTCCTAATAAATACAAACGTGTTGCATCTCGCTCATCTCTCTGGTGCTGCTCATTTCACAGAGTCTACCTTTTTAAAGTTTTTAACAAGTTACTGTCTTTCTGTTTACTACTTTCATACTCACATGGATTTAGTTGCTTTCCTTTAGATTTATTTTATCTTGGTAAATTATCCAATCCTGTGGATGCAATTTTTGGCAAGATACCGGCTTGATATACACTGAAATGTGCATGTTGATACACAGTAGCCCTAGAATACAATGCGGTTACCTCTCCTGCTACATATCTTTATTTCTGTTTGAGTGGACTGTCTTGTACACCCCTCCCCTCCCTTCCTTTGTAATGGACTGCATATATAAAGTGGGGATTAATGAGAATGCTGCTGTGAATATAATAAATGGTTTAATATAAATAAAACCCTTTTTGAGAAGTGCTAAAAGGTTGTTTGTGTACACACTGATTCAGTAGTAACGGGAATGATGTTTCCTAGTAGAGATTAGTTTGGGAACGTTTCATTTTCCACCAAATCAGCTATTTTCTTTACCCTCAGTATGTGTATGTTTTGTGAAGTTGTTGGTCCTCCAACCGGCACTGCTCCTCTAGATGGCGCTTCTTACTGTATTTACTTGCAGACGCCACACTACAGTAAGGGAAGAAGAAACGGCGTTAAAGAATGAGGAAGTAAATAACATTTACTGGCGCTGAGTCAACGGAAAAGCCGGAGTGTGGTATTTTTATGTGACTAGTTGTACCAACTTAGACAGCTCTTAAATTATGTTTTGCAAAACGAACCTGTTTTGACAAGTGTTATAGCTGTCTTATAGCCATGTAGCTAGTTAGCTACAAATACAGCTACTGTTGTGGACGAAGAGGTTCGGGTTTCAGTAACTTGCCTTATTAACCCTCTGGGTATTCTCAATGACAACTTGGTTAGCTAGCCAACGTTAGTTAGTCAAAGAAAATCAGGTTTCCACAACCGATAATTCGAGAGTGGAGCTACATAATGGCATACTGCGACAAGACAGGTGATCTTCCCTCAGCTTCTCTAAGCAATGAGGACAATCGTAATGGACATGACCCGTTGACAGATAAGCACCCGACTCCACACTCCAAAGGAAATGCGAACGATTGCTGTGCCACTGAAGAAGCCCGAACAGTGTCTGTCCCTCATGGGTTGTGTGTAAAGAAGAAAAAGCTTGTCCTTCACATTGACCTCAATAACACCATCTTGGTGTCTGATGCTGTGACAAGTCAAGGAACTATTGCAGCTTTGGATTACTTTATTTCCACAGTGACATGGGGACAAATGAGTAAACAAGGTAAGACCAGGTTGCAATATAAGTAACAAGCTTCTGAGGGGCCAGGCGACCTCAGTCTAAAAGGTCACTTAGTTCCTACATGTTGACAGTTCTATTTGAAGTAGTGGTCTATGAAAATTAAACAAATTTTTTTTCAAGGAGCAAATGACCCACTTACAATGTAGTGGCACACCTCTATCCTTTTTCTAGAAATGACATGAAAATTAAATAAGTGGAATCACTACTGTGCCTACCTGCCATGGTGATGTCATTGTTGTGTGCAATTGCTGAACACCTGCTTCTTTATCTGCTCTGTAGGTAAATGGATGTGGATGAGTGACTCACCTTCCCTACTTCCACCATGTGAGGGCGCTGTCAGCTACTACTCCCAGTTTGGCCGGGTGGCAGGCTTCACCAGCTCCACTGCAGGTCGGCGATTCCGGGGCGTGCTGGATGAGCACCTGGCGATGCTGCGATGGCCGAAGGAGCTGAAGGGGGACAAGGAGCTGGCTGTGAAGGGGGAGGATGGACAGCTGTACCACTGGATCTTGCCCTCCTTCTTCCAGCTACTGAAAGACCTGGTGGCAGAAGGGAGGGACTTTGCTATCCTGTTCCGCACTTTTGGCTCTGACCTTCCCCGTGTGCTGTCTGCAGTGTCCCGTGCCCTCACTCAGGGCTCCCACCCACTCTTCCCTGACCTTCCAGCACTTAAGGTAAATCAAATCAAATTGTATTTGTCACATGCGCTGAATACAACAATAGACCTTACCGTGAAATGCTTACTTACAAGCCCTTAACCAACAATGCAGTTAAGAAAATATTTACTAAACTAAAGTAAAAAAATAATGAAAAGTAACACAATAAAATAACAATAACGAGGCTATATACAGGGGATACCGTTACCGAGTCAATGTGCAGGGGTACAGGTTAGTTGAGGGAATTTGTACATGTAGGTATGGTTAAAGTGACTATGCATAATAAACAGCAAGTAGCATCAGTGTAAAAACATAGGGGTGGGGGGGTCAATGCAAATAGTCCAGGTGGCCATTTGATTAATTGTTCAGCAGTCTTATGGCTTGGGGGTAGAAGCTATTAAGGAACCTTTTGGACCTAGACTTGGCGCTCCGGTACCGCTTGCTGTGCGGTAGCAGAGAGCCTATATCTATGACTTGGGTGACTGGATTCTTTGACCATTTTGATGAGTGCTTTGGGTTGTGGGTGTGATGCTGGATGTGGTGTCATTAGGACAGTAGCAATAATGATTGTTGTCCTGGCATTTTACCAAGCTCTTACTCACAGGCTACCATATTAAATGGGCACATTGCTCTTATCATAATCACTACTGTTAGCTAACCTGCCAATAGCCCAGTACTTGCAATCATTACTCATTGTGGGCTGCTCTCTGTTGCAGCTTGTCATTGAGAGGGTGACACCATGTTACAGGTGGATGTGCTACTGAGAGTGAGAGTGAGTCACAGGCAGAGGAGGAATTATGTTCTTCCTCCTCTGCCTGATTTGAAGAGGTCAACCACAATTCACAATTATAGACCCATTTTTAAACTTGGGCCATGTCTGTGTCATCTGAAAGACTCCCGTTAGTGTGTGTGTGCATCTGGGCTTGTGTGTGTGTTTGTGAGCTTGTGGCAGTGGGATATAGGGGTCAAAAATCTGATCTGTAAGCTTGTTCCCAGATGTTGGAACAGTGCCCTGTTCAGAAGGTCATTCACGGTGAGATGTAGGGTGGGTGGTGCGACTCTCCTGTGTATAGAGTGTGCCTGCAGTCTCTTCTCAGCCCCCTCAGTGTGTTCTTGTACCTGTTCGTTTACTGGAGCAGAACACATCGATTTCTGCTAGGAGGATGCTCAAAGGCTGCTACGGCACACACAGTTAGCTGCAATAAAAAAAAAAGAAACATCCAGATGACTTATTCAAACTGTCTCCTGTCAAGGACTATTTGTGTAAGAGTGTCTTCACCGAGATTGAGGGTGAAAGAAGATCATTTGATTTAGCAGGTTTGAAATTTGCATGACCTGTAAGCTTAATTGTTTCCCCTGATTCTAAAATGATAGCTGTGCTGAAGTACAGAGGATTTCCATAATTTCTGCTAGATACCTGATACCTGTGCATCTCTAATACACTGCTGGTCAGAGAGAGTGTAACAGATGCTAAAGCCAGCTGTGTTCTTTCTGCTCCCTCCCCAGCTGAGTGTGAATGAGACGCCAGGCCAGATCCGCTGCAGTAAGAAGGGGGCGGTCCTGACCCGGGCAGAGGAGCGTCTGTCGACCCGTGACGGGGAGCGAGCCCTGTACCAGTACCTCAGCTCTGTCCAGTGCCTGGGGGGCTTCCAGGACCATTTTGACTGGTAGGTGGAATTTCTCCGAAAGACTAGTGGCTAGACTAATCACACCAATGAAGGCACTCGAGTATTGGAGGTGCCCTAGTTTTCGGGCAAGCTCATAAATCCATCTTTCAATAGGTAATTTAGTCCAAGTTTGAGTTGTAATGGAGAAGTTCTTTCTGTATTGTCCTCAGTGAAAGTTTCAGTGTCGCTGATGTAGTCAGGACTAGAGGTCGACCGATTATGATTTTTCAACGCCGATACCAATTATTGGAGGACCAAAAATAGCCGATACCGATTAATCGGCCGATTTTGTTTAAAAATGTTATTTATTTGTAAGAATGACAATTACAAAAATACTGAATGAACACTTTTATTTTAACTTAATATAATGCATCAAAATCAATTTAGCCTCAAATAAATAATGAAACATGTTAAATTTGGTTTAAATAATGCAAAAACAAAGTGTTGGAGTAGAAAGTAAAAGTGCATTATGTGCCATGTAAGAAAGCTAACATTTAAGTTCCTTGCTCAGAACATGAGAACATATGAAAGCTGGTGGTTTCTTTTAACATGAGTCTTCAATATTCCCAGGTAAGAAGTTTTAGGTTGAGGTTATTATAGGACTATTTCTCTCTATACCATTTCTATTTCATATACCTTTGACTATTGGATGTTCTTATAGGCACTTTAGTATTGCCAGTGTAACAGTATAGCTTCCGTCCCTCTCCTCGCCCCTACCTGGACTCGAACCAGGAACACAACGACAACAGCCACCCTCGAAGCATCGTTACCCATCGCTCCACAAAAGCCGCGGCCCTTGCAGAGCAAGGGGAACAACTACTTCAAGGTCTCAGAGCGAGTTACGTCACCGATTTGAAACGCTATTAGCGCGCACCCCGCTAACTAGCTAGCCATTTCACATCGGTTACACCAGCCTAATTTCGGGAGTTGATAGGCTTGAAGCACAGTGAAGAGCTTCTGGCAAAACGCAGGAAAGTGCTGTTTGAATGAATGCTTACGAGCCTGCTGCTGCCTACCACCGCTCAGTCAGACTGCTCTATCAAATATCAAATCATATACTTAATTATAACATAATAACACACAGAAATACGAGCCTTATGTCATTAATATGGTCAAATCCTGAAACTATCATTTTGAAAACAAAACGTTTATTCTTTCAGTGAAATTATTCCTGTTACATTGCACAACATTCAATGTTATGTCATAATTACGTAAAATTCGGACAAATTAGTTCGCAACGAGCCAGGCGGCCCAAACTGTTGCATATGCCCTGACTCTGCGTGCAATTAACGCAAGAGAAGTGACACAATTTCTCTAGTTTAATATTGCCTGCTAACCTGGATTTCTTTTAACTAAATATGCAGGTTTAAAAAACATATACCTCTGTGTATTGGTTTTAAGAAAGGCATTGATGTTTATGGTTAGGTACATTCGTGCAACGATTGTGCTTTTTTTGCAAATGTGCTTTTGTTAAGTCATCCCCCGTTTGGCGAAGTTGGTCTTCACACAGTTCGCAACGAGCCAGGCGGCCCAAACTGCTGCATATAGCCTGACTCTGTTGCACAGAACGCAATAGAAGTGACACAATTTCCCTAGTTAAAATAAATTCATGTTAGCAGGCAATATTATCTAAATATGCAGGTTTAAAAATATATACTTGTATATTGATTTTAAGAAAAGCGTTGATGTTTATGGTTAGGTACACATTGGTGCAACGACAGTGCTTTTTTCGCGAATGCGCTTGTTAAATAACCGTTTGGTGAAGTAGGCTATGATTCAATGATAAATTAACAGGCATCGCATCGATTATACGCAACGCAGAACAAGCTAGATAACTAGTAATATCATCAACCATGTGTAGTTAACTAGTGATTATGTTAAGATTGATTGTTTTCATAAGATACGTTTAATGCTAGCTAGCAACTTACCGTGGCTCCTTGCTGCACTCGCATAACAGGTAGTCAGCCTGCTACGCAGTCTCCTCGTGGAGTGCAATGTAATTGGACGTGATCGGTGTTCAAAAATGCCGATTACGTGCAATGTAATTGGACGTGATCGGTGTTCAAAAATGCCGATTACCGATTTTTATGATAACTTGAAATCGGCCCTAATTAATCGGCCATTCCGATTAGTTGGTCGACCTCTAGTCAGGACACTGGGCTCTCTATCTGTAGGTGGGCCAAGAACACCTACTCCATCCTGGGAGGGAAACCTCTGTGGGTGGACCCCTTCGACCAGAATGTCCAGCACATCTTCATCGATGACAACATTCGACAGAATGACAAAGACACCATTGTCCACCCAAAGGTGTGTTTTTGCCTCGATTAATGTGCTTTTGGATGGTTTATGCATACTCATATGGATGTGGATTAGTTTCCCCTTGCAGATACGTTTTTTGCCTTAAATATCCTCATGTTGTTTCTGTTCTTGCTCCATGGTTCTGAAGGTGTTTCTGGACCGAGACGGCTCAGGAACCCGCACAGCCTCCACCTCAGAGCTGTATGACCTCTGTCTGGTCCAGAACGACCTGCTCAGGGCCATCTCAGACCCAGAGTACTTCACCCAGCGCATCAGCATCTGCCAGGATAACTATGACAGGAACCTTCAGCAGGGGGCAGGCTAGAGTGGTTTGTCTGTAGCCCAGAGGTCCAGGGTGAGAAGGGGTTGGGAGAACTCAGGTCTGTAGACTGGAGGTGGAAGGTAAAAGGGAGCTCCTGTAGTTGCTCCAACTCGTCCTCTAAGGTCAATATTCTCAGGGTGTGTGACACTGGCAACCAATATATTGCATATGTAGAAGGCATTATTTTGTAGTATTATTTTGCTGCTGTTTTTAAATTATAATATATATTTAAAAAAAAAAAAATTGGTAATTGATATAAAGACATTGTTTACGTGCACCAAAATTTGTTCAGAAAAGACTTGAATGGTCATACTTGAATGTTTCTAATATTACAAAGAGAGAGAGAGCTGCATGGTTGAGCAGTAAGACTAACTGTTACAACTTAAATCATACTCTAGTCTACAGACAAATTACTTTAATATTAACCACAATTAGTGTTACTGTTTGACTATTTATCATGGCAAAACAATGGATGAGTTTGACCTAATATCATTTGGGTTTATGTGGTTTGGAGTTTATTTGCACTGAAAATGACTTTACTTTCTTTGGAAGCGCTCTCATGTGGGGAAAAAGTATATATCCAGGGAATGTGTGTCACGCTTTCTCTTGAAGGTTTGTCATAGTGGTGGATGAGGTGAGCGGCCCCGTTACAATGTAAAGCTCTTTGGGTGTCTAGAAAAGCGCTATACACCGACTGTACAAAACATTAAGGACGCCTTCCTTCGGGGCATGGACTCTACAATGTGTCAAAAGTGTTCCACAGGAATGCTGGCCCATGTTGACGCCAATGCTTCCCACAGTTGTGTCAAATTGTCTGGATGTCCTTTGGGTGGTGGACCATTCTTGATACTCACGAGAAACTGTTGAGTTTGGAAAACCCCAGCAGCGTTGCAGTTCTTGGCCCAAACCGGTGCGCCTGACATCTAATACCATACCCCGTTCATAGGCACTTCAATCTTTTGTCTTGCCCGTTCACCACCCTCTGAATGGCACACATACACAATCCATGTCTCAATTGTCTCGAGGCTTAAAAATTATTCTTTAACCTAAGTTACATCAATAAGGGATCTTATCATTCACCTGGTCAGTCTCTCATTGAAAGAGCAGGTGTCCTTAATGTTTTTTACTCAGTATATAAGTCGAATCAATGATTAGTATTAGCATATTTATTTTTAAGCTTGAAGGAAGTGTGGTGTTTGACTACTGCAAATTTGAGACACCTTTTCAAAGTAGCACATCACAATCACCAGGATGTGGGTAATTGTGGAAGATAAAGGCGTCAGCATGCTTCAGTTCGGCTAGCACCTAGCCGAACTCAGCTTGGAGAACCGAATGAGTGTGCTCGCATACTCCCTTTGCTTGATAAAAGCGACAATAGTATGGTTTGTCCATTTTGAGTCACTAGTTGTATACACTTCCTCAAACTAGTCAGAATAACTAAAAAAAACGTTCATTCATTTGTATGTTTTTGCCAAGGAGATCTTAGTCGTGCAGTTTTACATTTAACTGTTTGGTGCAGTATTTTTCAATTAGATTTTTTTCATGAAAACGAGTCATCTCGTTGAATGACAAAGACTTCATTGAAGAATCCCTACTGTTGACCAATCACCGACCAAGAGGCGTAGACTTCGGCTACTGACTTTGGCTTGCCTCTAGAACATTGTTTTGTGTGTCCGAACAGCCGAAAAAACCTTAATTGAAGTCCACAACGAACAAAAACATCCCAGTGCCGTCATTATATATGCACAAACTGTTTTAGCTGGGAAGCATGCAGATGCCTTTTAAAAGCACAATCAGGCCTTTGACAGCAATTATACAAAAAGAGGCATGGGGCGTTGTTGCTAAGGCAAAGTCACATTTGATGGGAGACCGATTCAGATGCAAGATTGTCTGTTGGACCGACTGACTGTTACCTTATCATGCACTCACAAAGTCAGTCTGAAGGGTTGAATCTGAATATACTTAGTGTCTTTTTGTATGTCATTGTCTTACGTCAGATAGCGTGACTAATCGTCTGCACTGAGTGTCAGTTGGGGGACGAGTAACGCGAATGCGTGATGCCACCTGACGTAAGACAATGCTTGTATGTTTCATGATGAACATTCTGAACAATCAGCTTGTGCGGTGTTCAATAAACCTCATGAGTGGAAGAAAATGTACTTTTGTATCACCTAGACACACTGTGTGTGTGTGTGTGTGTGTGAATGTACTGACCTAGTATTGATCAGAGTATTACTGTCACCTAAAAGCACTATTGATTTCCCCTCAGGCCTTTTGGATACAGTTAAGTGAACATGTAAAATCAATTAACAGCCTACACGGTGAACACGAATAATGTACCTTGGGGAACTAATCAATCAGGAATCATAAGCAGTTCAGTGTGTGTAGACTACAGGGACTTGAACAGTGAAACATAGTTCTTAGAGCATTTTAGTCTGAAAAATAGTTTAGACCGATTAGTAATGGCATTGTAATAAATAGTTAGCTCACTACATGTGACTGGACACTTGTAACCTGAAAGGAACATTATTGTGGAGTTGACTGCCTGATTACTGGAAAGAAATACTGTGGTCCTATCTCTGCAGACTCCTCAGGCTGGGCTTACCCAATCATCACCTCTGATCTCCAGCACAATATGTACAGGGTTGGCTAATGTGATGTAATGGCCATTGTTGTGTTGCCTGATTGCAGCAGCAGACACTATGTTCTTTCATTACAAGCCAAATGGGGCAGAACAGTGTGTACAGTAGGGAGACTCCCTCACTCAGAGTACACTAGAGTGTACATGTCCAGTGTGCTCATTGTGGTTTATGGTCTGTTCACAATACTAGGTTGCATTTAACTCCTGACTCCAAGTAAAGGTCTCCAGGGAAATCATTAGATTTGAGTTGTAGCCTGTGTCAGATTGACTTTATAAATATGAAACCTAAATGGCCTGATAGTCTATCACACACATTACAGTACATGTTTTCCCTTCGAAAGAATTGCCTTTCTTTTATGCTGTTTATTTTAGGCCCAAATAAAAAATGCGCAGGGGCTTATTTAGCACTAGGTTTGAAATGGTACAAATTTTGCAATTTAAAATGTTTGGAACTGACACGAGCTACCGTGTGGAAGAGAATTTAGAGACACATTTCATTTGAGTGTCATTAGGTTCAAGATTAAAGTTATTGTCATGTGCAAGTACAGTAAAATGCCTTGCAAGCTCTTTCCCAACAATGCAGTAATCAGTAGTATTATAAAAAAAGTAAAGTAGGAAGAAAACACGAGAAAGTAAGCTATATACAGGATCAGTTCCAGGGTCAGTAGCTATATACAGGGCCAGTTTCAAGGTCAGTAGCTATATACAGGGTCAGTTCCAGGGTCAGTAGCTATATACAGGGCCAGTTTCAAGGTCAGCTATATACAGGGTCAGTTCCAATACCATATTTACAATGTGCAGGGATACTGGAGTGGTAGGGGTAGTTACTGTATGTATAGGGGTAGGGTGACTAGGCATCAGTATGTTTGATAAACAGAGTAGCAGCAGTATATATTATGATTGTATGTGAGTGTGTGTAGAGTCAGTATGAATGTCTGTGTGTGTGAGCAAATTAAGTGTCTTTGTGTGTGGGTGGGAGTGTGTTAGTGAGTGTGTAGGAATCTGTGAGTGCATACTTGGCTTGGCGATAGAAGCTGTTCAAGAGCCTGTTGGTGTCAGACTTGTTTGTTGCTCCGGTACCGCTTGCCATGCGGAAGCAGAGAGAACAGTCTATGGTTTGGGTGGCTGGAGTCTTTAACAATTTCTCAGGCCTTCCTTTCACAACGCCTGATACAGAGGTCCTGGATGGCAGGGAGCCCCAAATGATGTACTGGGCTGTCCGTACCACCCTCTATAGCCCCATGCGATCGAGGACGGTGCAGTTGCCGTATCAAGCAGTGATGCAGCCAGTTAAGATGCTCTCAGTGGTGCAGCTGTAGAATTTATGAGGATTTGAGGGCTTATTCCAAGTCTTTTCAACCTCCTAAGGGGGAAGAGGCGCTTTGGACACCGAGGAACTTGAAGCTCTTGATCCACTCCACTGTAGCCCCGTCCATGTGGGTATGCTCACACCCCCGTTTTCTGTAGTCCACAATCAGCTCCATGGTCCTCCTGGCGTTGAGGGAGAGGTTGTTGTCCTGGCACCACACTGCCATTTCACTGACCACCTCCCTGTAGGCTGTCTCATCGTCGTAGGTGATCAGGTCTACCACCGTCGTGTCATCAGCAAACTTGATGATCGTGCTGGAGTCGTGCGTGGCCACGCAGTCATGGGTGAACAGGGAGTACAGTCGGGTACTAAGCACACACCCTTGTGGGGCCCCCGTGTTGAGAGTCAGTGTGGCAGATGTGATGTTGCCTGGGGTCGGCCAGTCAGGAAGTCCAGGATCAAGTTGCAGAGGGCGGTTTTTAGTCCCAGGGTCAGAAGCTTGGTGACAAGCTTGGAGGGGACTATGGTGTTGACTGCAGATCTGTAGTCAATTTTCAGCATTCTCACATAGGTATTCCTCTTATCCAGGTGGGTGAGGGCAGTGTGGAGTGCAATTGAGATTGTGTCGTCCATGGATCTGTTGGGGCGGTGTGCAAATTGAAGTGTGTCTTGGGTAGGGTTCCTCAACTGGCTGTGGTTTTATTTGGCCCCAGGGCAATTTTTTTTCTTTCAAGGATTTAAAAAAAATATCAGTTTTCATTGTTGGACATAAAATATTGTAAAAACACCAGGACTTCTGTTCCAAGTGATTTTAATTTTGGAAATCTGTTCCCAAGTATTCCCACGCATAATAGAGAGGTGATCGTACACTAACGTAAGCAAGGTTTGAAATGTTGTTTTAGTCAAATATCTGTTTGCTCCTCTTGCGGTCAATTTGCTAATTATTTGTAATTATGTTCTGCCAGCCCAACCATCTGCTCAAGAAAAAATTGGCCCGTGGCTAAATCTAGTTGATGATCCCAGGTCTGGGATGATGGTGTTGATGTGTGCCGTAACCAGCCTTTTAAATCACTTCATGATTACAGATGTGTGCTACAGGTTGGTAGTCATTGTGGCAGGTTGCCTTGGGAGCCGGAATGATGGTGATCAGTTTGAAACATGCAGGGATTACAAACTGGGACAAGGAGAGTTTGAAAATAACCTTGAATATGCCTGCCAGCTGTTTTGCGCATGCTCTTTTAAAAAAATCTTCATTTAACTAGGCAAGTCAGTTAAGAACAAATTCTTATTTTCAATGACGACCTAGGAACAGTGGGTTAACTGCCTTGTTCAGGGACAGAACAACAGATTTTTACCTTGTCAGCTTGGGGATTCGATCTTGTAACCTTTCAGTTACTAGTCCAACGCTCTAACCACTAGGTTACCCTGCCGCCCCACTGAGAACACGCCCTGAAATACCGTCCCCACGGCCTTCCGACTGTTGACCTGATTTAAAAACTTTACTCACGGTGGCCTTGGAGAGCGAGATGTTGGGGATGTTTTTGTTGAAGCATGCATTGAGTTTGTCTGGTAGGGAAGCATCGTTGAGCAGATCAAGGCTGGGTCATCCTTTAAACCATAATGGACTGTAGCCCTTGGGTGGTGGAGCATGTGTAATAGGATTCCATCTTGTCCCTATATTGTCCTTCTGATGGCTCTGCGGAGGTCGTAGCGGGACTTCTTGTACTTGTTTGTGTCCTCGGCCATAGGTAGCCCTGGGCTTTTGACTTGGGAAGCAGATTTGCTGAAGGGGGGACAAGGGAGGTCCTTGTATGCTTGCTTCTAGGTATATTAACAGTGGTCTAGGACTTTATCGCCCCTAGTGGCGGAGACACATTGATGGAAGTTTGGCCTCAGGTGTCTTAATGCTGTGGAATTCAAATCACCAGCAACAAGGAAAGCAACCTCCGGTTTTATTTATTTATTTTTCATTTAACCTTTATTTAAAGGCAAGTCAGTTAAGAACAAATTTGTTATTTACAATGACGGCCTACCCCGGCCAAACCCTAACCTGGTTGCATGGTTTCCTGATTGTTTAGAGTCTGGTACAGTTTACATGTCAGCTTGTTGTTTTTCTTGTCCTGGGGTGGAATATTTACAGCAGTCACAATAACAGCTGAAAACTCTCTCAGGAGGTAGAAGGGTCGGCGTTTGACCATCAGGTATTCCAAGATGGGTGAACAATGGGTCGAGAGATCTACTGAGCTAGTCAGCGCACCATTTGCTGTTGATGAAGAGGCATACCCCTCCTCTTCTCGATGTACCTGAATGCAATGCCCTGTCCGCTCGGTGAATGGAGAATCCATGGGGTTGGATGGCCATGGGGTTATTTTGTCCGAAAGCCATGTTTCAGAAAAGCAAAGAATAGTTCAGTTACGAGAGTCCTGTTGATAGCAAATCTGCAATCGGAGGTCATTCATCTTATTATCAAGTGACCGATTGGCCAATAGAATGGAGGGAAGAGGTGGCTAGCTTTCCCACCAGGACTCTCCTTCTCCTGCCTCTGTAATGCCGGCGTTTCCTCTTGGGTAGACAGAATTGAGGTTAGTAACTGCCGATCTGATGTTCAAAAGTTCTTGTTCGATCATAAGAAATTAATAGCAGATACAGTTCGTGCAAAAACAGTTAAGATAAACAGCAAAATAATCACAAAATGAGAAAAGTTGGACATACAGTACTGTTCCATCTCACACACATTCTTCTTCTGTGGGTTTACAGCGGACTACAACCCCAAAAGGTGTATTACCGCTATCAACTGGACGGGTTGAAACCAAAACAAGGTAAAAAGAAAATCCATACGTGATAGTGAAACTCACTTAATCCACCCAAATAAAAATAGTACATCGACAAAACAAAACTCCCACTTCTTCCTCCTTTTAAATCTCCATGTCTCCCTTCTCAGGCATTAGGGCCTGGCTTGCGCCCCAGGAATCGCTCCGCCGCTTCCACAATGATTTATATCTTCCTGGACCTTCTTTCCACCTTGGCAGTGCCATTTATCACCATAGCTATAAAGGCCACAAAGTCCACCTTCTTAACCTTTAAAATGTCAGGATCCTGCTGGTGAAAGGAAACCCCTGCAGCCTGCAGTGAAGGCCTATCCACCACCATGGACTCTTCAAGTGCACCATTCACACCCTCAACCCTTTTAACAGCTGCTGCATATTATATGCTTTGGATAGCCCTGACTTTGGACATCTCATTCTCTTCCACCCTTGGGGGCGATTTAAAAGACGTGGCTTCATGGTTCCCACCACAATTACAACAGGTTACATTTTCATCTCTTTTATAACACATGATCTTTTCCACAACTTGGACATCTCGGCTTCTCCCTTCTGCAAACACTTGAAACATGACCAAAAGCTTTACAATGATCACACTGCATTGGTCTTAGGATAAATGCTCTGACTTTGTAGTTAATATATCCTAACTGCACTTGAGTAGGGAGAGACTCCATATCAAAAAAGAAAAGAACAGATAGACTCTTCACTTTTTCTTCATGCACCACACGATTCATCCGATGTGCATGAATCACACCAGGAATATTTTTCATCTCTTCAACATCTACCTCCCATGAGACTCCAGATATAACCCCTTGAGGGGTGCCCTGTTCCTAAGAGACACACCACAACAATTCAAATTGATCAAATCGGGTGAGATGCAACACACATTTCTTCTGATCCTCAGAAGCACAAAAAATCTAAACAAGCCCGCCTCTCTTGATCCTCACAGCCTTCACTCTACTCAGCATTCTCTCCACCAGTTTGGAAATCTCATATGGATTCCTCAAGATTGGTAATTTGATCAACTGCTCCTCATGTACAGACTGTACACTCCTACAAGTGACATTCTCATCCCTGTACTCTACTTTTCTGTTTTCCTTTCTTTTGGACATTATTCCAATTCTCCTTGATTATACTGCCATTAGATTGAGTCCACTTCATCAACCGCTTCTGCCATCTTTCCAATCACACACACGGGTTGATCTGAAACATTATAAAGCCTACCCCAGTCTCCACCTCATGGTTTTAACTTCCTCAAGAGGGCAGTGGAGATGATGGATATTTTGCTATATATCTTTTCATCAATCTCATGTGAAGGTTTACTGTGTAAATGAGATGTGCAACACGGATTTCAAACTAGTAGAATTTATGATTGAAGTAGAAGTTATTGAGCATCAGAGAATCACCACAGGGAATACATTTGTTGTAGCTTATTATTATTCTAAGAATGGAAATTGCTCACTGTTGCTCTCCAAGGTTGTGTAGACATTCCAAAATGCACCCCAGGCTAAAGGAAATGACAATATGGATTGTGTTTGTGCATGTAAATGGCGACTCAATAACCTACAATGTTAGCTGACCCACGCTATAGCTCAGGTTATATACTCAGACTCAATCATTGATTGAAAGAACAATGCACGATGGTCTTTGTTATTGATTGGCTATTTCAAATAAATTATAAGGTAACACCAATCACTATGAGGAAACCACGAACTTTTGCGCATTGATGTGGAATTCCCAAACAAAAAATACGTTTAGGTGAGAATAGCCTATAAATAGCATCTGAAATATCAAACTGATCAAATCCAATTTTATTTGTCACATGCTTCGTAAACAACAGGTGTAGTTAGTGAAATGCTTACTTAGGGGCTCTTCCCAACAATGCAGAGAGAACAATAATATAAAGAAAAGAAAAGTAAATAATGAGTAAATGTTGAAGAGGGCCAACAAATGTATTTTATATGAATTAATTAACTCGAGAGCGCCATTCAGATACTGTTGCGCACGAAGTTGGGAGGAGGGCAGAGCGAGCGATAGTGAGCCAATGGAAAGGCGCCCAAGACTTGCTCACTGTCGGCTTTGCTCAAGACTAAAACGGGAACAATATATCTGTCAGGCGCATACTGTCCTTCTTCGAGTGTGGAGTCCAGAGGACTCATCATCTCAGTGACTGGGTTTATATCCTTGCAGTCGAACACGGTATTGTGCGTTTTGTTAAAACTTTTGTATTTTTGTTTCCTGTCTACTTTTCTTATAGTTCGTGTTTTATTAGGTTACTTTAGTAATGGAAAATAGGTTTCAGGTGACACTCAGCTGCTATAGCCCACAGTGTAATGCATGTTTTAAATGGCTAATATATCTCTGCATTCTATGTGTGCCGCAAATAGGCTATGCTTGACTTCTGATGCGAGGGTAGGCTATAACTGCAACGTGAATGCATTATATATTTGGTGATGAGCATTGTCCACATTTCACGCGCAGACGCTTTCGACGTGTGCTTTTTTTATTAACCGCGCCACGCTTAGGGCACTTTGACAATACAAAACTTGGGCGTATGTTTTTCATCCCTTGTGAAAAATGATCGTGGTGTGAAATACACACATCGTTGTCTGCTTTATCGAGATTTGATGGATCGTTGCCCACTGGGCACACCACGTCATTTCAACTTTGATAATTGGGTAATATTTGGTTGAGACGTTGATCAATGAGACTTATATTCACCCACTCAAAAAGACAGCCAAAAGTTAGTTGAATTTACAATGTGTTATCGCTGTCTTTTCAACCACCATCTAAAAGCACAACCACATTACAATGGAAAAACAATGTCTTATTTTTGGGTAAATTGTCACAAATATCTATCAATGTGCTTTAAACCATTTAAAAGCACAGCAAAGTTCAAATAGGAAAACAATGTCAGATATTTGGTATATTTATACAAAACATTACTGTATTATCACTGTTCTTGAACTAATAGCAGAACCAAATGACCTGGTTTGCAGTTGAGATTACATTAAATGTATATGGCGAAAGGGATCAATGTTGTTTGAGATTCTGCACTGATTAGGGACAGATCGAAATTTACTGGGGGGAAGGCTGGTCCAACTCAAGGTGCCATAATAAAATGCACCCCCCTCCCCAACATTACAAATATTTTCACATGGCCCTCCCCATGTACTTCAAAATAAATTGCCCCCCCCCCCCCCATAGAATCAACGACCACAAATAACACCTCTAGTGACCCTGTGTTTATGAATGTGGATATCAACATTGCCACTTCAGCATGCTTTTGTGGCACAGTCGCTGCCACGCAGGGCTACAGGCCAGAAGGTTGAGGGTTCACCGACCAGCACAGACAAGCTCACTCTCCCTGCCTGCTTCATTACACTACGATCAGCGCTGGCTGCAGACAATGATCAGCTAGAAGGAAGTCAGCTGTTCTACATGTTGATGCCATATTTAGAATTCTATAAAATATATGCAACAAGTTTTCCACCAACAGGGTTCTATGCCAATACACAACCAATAAACAAAGCATACTGACTAAGGGCAGTATATCATGGTTTCCGTTTTCAACACCACAATAAATAGACTATGTCAATCTTGACAAACAGAAACTACATTCCTCCAAATCTTGTAGGCCTACCCAGTATCGAAGGCTTGGCTTGACAATCTCAGAATGTCATTAAACTTTTGGGTGTTTTGTAACATATGTCTCTTTCCATTCTAGTAGCTGTGAGTCGGTAAAATCAATGGGGAAGCCAAGCAGAATATATATTTTTTACAACCTATGTTGTGATAATTGCGTTGTTTGCTCTATAACCTGTTAGAAATGCATGTATTGGGCACCGTGATAGCCAATATAAGGCTGATAAGCCACAGCCTACCTCGTTTACAGACAGTTCCAAAAGACAACCGTCACACCGTGGCGAAATAAATCAACCACATACGTTTGTGTTTCATCACAGTTAAAACCGGAGAGTAACATCTGTCCTATTTAAGTCCACAAAGAAAATATTGTATGTAACAAACAGTTACATGACCCACACAGCATGGTCAAATGCAAGTTAGTTATTTGGGAAAGTTAATTTCACCACCTGTTTGTTTAATAAGTTGTAATGTCATT
Organism: Salvelinus fontinalis; assembly: GCF_029448725.1. Classification (NCBI taxonomy): domain Eukaryota; kingdom Metazoa; phylum Chordata; class Actinopteri; order Salmoniformes; family Salmonidae; genus Salvelinus; species Salvelinus fontinalis. The sequence continues at coordinate 32,811,280 of NC_074695.1, forward strand.
ACTAAAAATGTTTCCGAAGCAGCAAGATTAAAATAGCCTATGGGAAATGTAACCGCAATGCCCTTCTACTTTGAGATGTTGTAGGCTAACTTTCGAGAAGCCACCAGAATACTCATGTTAACCTGTGGTATCCCCAAGATGTGCATAAAAACAGTGCACTCTAAATATATATTCAGAACCATGGAGTTACTGGAGAGAGTGGCCTACCGCTATCAGCACCAACAGTTGGACAGCACTTCTCTGGCAGAGGCAGCATCTCAACGAGCACATTCACACTGACTCATAAAAATAATATGTGCAACTTAGAAGAAATGTGGGGAATATATGCCAACAGTTCAGACTAGATAAATAGTTAAGTATTACCATCTCGCGGCGAAGATGGAAGCAAACATGAAACAAACTGAGCTAAAACAATGAATATCGTGTTACGCATACAGAAATGGATCATCTTACAGCGAACATGACAACACAAACATTAACTACATGCCCAGCCTAATACAATATAAATGTTAAAACACCAAAAACAATTCAGTCCAATCAATCAGTGTGTGTGTGCGCGCAAAGAGAAAAACATGTTGACTCACCCTACTTGTAGAGGAATGCCATCATCCTCTCTTGCATGCTGGAAAATTGGTAAATGACTCTGTCATACAGTAGTCTACTCCACTGGACTTAAGTTCATGCAGCACACACGTTTCCATTTACATTTTTGAGTCTCTCTTGTCCACGACTATTGCATAGGTAGGTTTTTACAGGAAAATTACCTTTCAGCTGATGTACTTGTAACATGAAATCCTTAATTTTCTGTTTCAGAGCACTGCTGTGGGTGATTTAATCTTTATCCCAGCCAGGCTCAGTAATGATCCGATCAAAAACAATGTCCAATGATCTCTGACCTTCATGCACTGCTCTACTTTTGAAGTTCCTATGAGTGGCACAACCCAAAGTGGACTTCTGTTTTCTCATTGAAAAGTGTTTCTTAGCCTTCGTCAGAGATTTTAAACGAAATACTGAACCATCTTTTGATTTGTGAATGTGTCGGCACCGGGGACTCTGGATGTGGCTGCGTTACTGATGTCATGTTAATCAGGCTTTTTGATTTGAATTATATATGGATTGTTTTACTTTAGTAGGCTACGCTACCTATTTAACGATTTCATTTATGGATCAAGCCTTAGCAGTCATTATGATCTCGTTCCCAATGATGAGTGCTTTAGTTTATTACAAACAATGTTTTTTTAAGTGAGAATCGGTATTGGTCTGAAGCCGGGAAAAAAAAGGAAATTCACATGAGCACAACAATGCCTATTTCACCCATGTCTACCAAGGTTTTCCAGCTCACAGCTTTGACCTACAGTAGCTATGTGGTATTTACTTCAGATTCAAATCTTCTCAAACAGCCAGTCCAGCGGTTCTGAATTTGCGATACACCGAATTGTCCACTTTTTTCTGTGCAGTAGTCTTTTGACTTGAACATTTGAAAAGTTTGGGTGTGTGTACTAGGCTATTTGATTGCATTTATATATGTTACAGCACTTTGGTTTCACTAATAATTGTATTGAAATGGAACCAAATTATCTGTTTCTATCTTCAGCCCTTTTTTAATAGGATAGATGGGCCCTATGGGCTATGGTTTAGGTCCAATGTGATAGTCTGCCTATAACCAGCCTGAGTAGGCCTATAACTCCATTCCTATTCTATTCAGAGTAAAAAAATAAATAATAATAATCAAATTGGAAATGAGCCATTATCAGGCTGGTTAATGGTACGCGTGTCTGTTGAATTTGATTAAATCCACCCCCACTCAGCCCCGCCCCACCTACTCAGCCAGTCAGGAGCTGCTACTGCATTGCGGCTGTAGCATACTGCATACGTTTAACTAAACCGTTCGTGCTAAATAGTATGCAACGATGAGTACATAGTATGCAGTTTAAGTATGTAGTACGCTAGTATGGGTATTCGGACGCGGCCATTGTTTTCTATTAACAATGTTCCTACTACATTATGTAAGCACAATCAATGCCACTCGCTGCTATTTTTACTCAGCCAATTGCAATATTTGTCAACAACAGTTACAGATTGCACCTTTACTGTAACACTGTCAGCGCATTGTGATAATTGCAATATGTTCTGTTCTGTAATGATAACCTGCTCAGACTGTCCTTATTTGCATAATTATTTCTACAGTTTGACACGCAGCTTTCCTGCCCGTCTTACATAGTAGGAGAGAAGCATTGTTGTGTCTGAGTTCCCATTGTGCTGTTAAATACCACCCTCAATCAGTCTAGTACTGGATTGCACAATGCCTGACTGTGCCACAGAATAGGACCTGTTCCTGCTGTTATGTCCCAAACTGCTTCTGTGGTAGAAAAGGAGAATCATTGTTGTGTACTTATAATCAGTGCAATCATGATGCTTTCTAAGAAAAGGTCATATTTCATAGTTCCTACAGTATATACATGTTACTCAGTAAATGCAAATGGTAAAATTGTCCAAATCAAGGAACCTTTTGCTGTATACTTTGTATTTGGAAAGCCTGTATATACAGTACCAGTCAAAAGTTTGGACACACCTACTCATTGCAGGGTTTTTCTTTATTTGTACTGTTTTCTACATTGTAGAATAATAGTGAAGACATCAAAACTATGAAATAACACACATGGAATCATGTAGTAACCAAAAAGTGCTAAGCAAATCTAAATATATTTTATATTTTATATTCTTCAAAGTAGTCACCCTTTTCCTGGATGACAGCTTTGCACACTTTTGGCATTCTCTCAACCATCTTCTCCTGGAATGCTTTTCCAACAGTCTTGAAGGAGTTCCCACATATGCTGAGCACTTGTTGGCTGCTTTTCCTTGACTCTGCGGTCCAACATCCCAAACCATCTCAACTGGGTTGATGTCGGGTGATTGTGAAGGCCAGGTCATCTGATGCCGCACTCCATCACTCTCCTTCTTGGTCAAATAGCCCTTACACAGCCTGGAGGTGTGTTGGGTCATTGTCCTGTTGAAAAACAAATGATAGTCCCACTAAGCGCAAACCAGATGTGATGGCGTATCGCTGCAGAATGCTGTGCTAGCCATGCTGGTTAAGTGTGCTTTGAATTCTAAATCAATCACGGCAATGTCACCAGCAAAGCACCCCCACGCCATCACACCTCCTCCTCCATGCTTCACGGTGGTTACGATACATGCAGAGATAATCCTTTCACGTACTCTGCGTTTCACAAAGACAGGGCGGTTAGAACCAAAAATCTAAAATTTTGACTCATCAGACCAAAGGTCAGATTTCCACCGGTCTAATGTCCATTGCTCATGTTTCTTGGCCCAAGCAAGTCTCTTCTTCCTATTGGTGGCCTTTAGTAGTGGTTTCTTTGCAGCAATTTGACCATGAAGGCCTGATTCATGCAGTCTCTTCTGAATAGTTGATGTTCAGATGTGTCTGTTACTTGAACTCTGAAGCATTTATTTGGGCTGCAATCGGAGATGCAGTTAACTCCAATGAACGTATCCTCAGCAGCAGAGGTAACTCTGGGCCTTCCTTTCCTGTGGCAGTCTTCATGAGAGCCATTTTCATCATAGCGCTTGATGGTTTTTGCGACTGCACTTGAAGAAACTTCAAGTTCTTGAAATGTTCCGCATTGACTGGCCTTCATGTCTTAAAGTAATAATGGACTGTCATTTCTCAATGCTTATTATTATTTTTTATTTTATTTCACCTTTATTTAACCAGGTAGGCTAGTTGAGAACAAGTTCTCATTTGCAACTGCGACCTGGCCAAGATAAAGCAAAGCAGTTCGACACATACAACGACACAGAGTTACACATGGAATTAACAAACATACAGTAGAAAAAGTCTATGTACAGCATGTGTAAATGATGTAGGGTAAGGGAGGCAAGGCAATAAATAGGCCATGGTCACAAAGTAATTACAATATAGGAATTAAACACTGGAATGGTAGATGTGCAGAAGATTAATGTGCAACTAGAGATACTGAGGTGCAAAGGAGCAAGATAAATACAGTATGGGGATGAGGTAGTTGGCTGGGCTATTTACAGATGGCTATGTACAGGTGCAGTAATCTGTGAGCTGCTCTGACAGCTGGTGCTTAAAGCTAGTGAGGGAGATGAGTCTCTAGCTTCAGTGATTTTTTTTTTGCAGTTCGTTTCAGTCATTGGCAGCAGAGAACTGTAAGGAAAGGCGGCCAAAGGAATAATTGGCTTTGGGGGAGACCAGTGAGATATACAGTACCTGCTGGAGCGCGTGCTACGGGTGGGTGCTGCTATGGTGACCAGTGAGCTGAGATAAGGCGGGGCTTTACCTAGCAGAGACTTGTAGATGACCAGTGGGTCTGGTGGGTTTGGCGACGAGTCTGAAGCGAGGGCCAGCCAACGAGAGCGTACAGGTCGCAGTGGTGGGTAGAATATGGGGCTTTGGTGACCAAACGGATGGCACTGTGATAGACTGCATCCAATTTGTTGAGTAGAGTGTTGGAGGCTATATTGTAAATGACATCGCCGATGTCCAGGATTGGTAGGATGGTCAGTTTTACGAGGGTATGTTTGGCAGCATGAGTGAAGTATGCTTTGTTTGCGAAATAGGAAGCCAATTCTAGATTTACTTTTGGATTGGAGATGCTTAATGTGAGTCTGGAAGGAGAGTTTACAGTCTAACCAAACACCTAGGTATTTGTAGTTGTCCACATATTCTAAGTCAGAACCGTCCAGAGTAGTGATGCTGGACGGGCGGGCAGGTGCGGGCAGCAATCGGTTGAAGAGCATGCATTTTGTTTTACTTGCATTTAGGAGCAGTTGGAGGCCACAGAAGGAGAGTTGTATGGCATTGAAACTCGTTTGGAGGTTAGTTAACACAGTGTCCAAAGAAGGGCCAGAAGTATACAGAATGGTGTTGTCTGCGTAGAGGTGGATCAGAGTATCACCAGCAGCAAGAGCAACATCATTCATGTATACAGAGAAGAGAGTTGGCCTGAGAATTGAACACTGTGGCACCCCCATAGAGACTGCCAGAGGTCCGGACAACAGGCCCTCCGATTTGACACACTGAACTCTATCAGAGAAGTAGTTGGTGAACCAGGCGTGGCAATCATTTGAGAAACCAAGGTTGTTGAGTCTGCCGATAAAAATGTGGTGATTGACAGAGTCGACAGCCTTGGCCAGGTTGATGAATACGGCTGCACAGTAATGTCTCTTATCGATGGCGGTTATGATATCGTTTAGGACCTTGACCATAGTCAGATTCTAGTAACAAAAACTGAAGACAAACGCGATCAAAACTTGTCGACCTACCTATTCTTGTGACATGTCTGTCAGCCCTCCTGCTAAGGGGGCGTCTCTTTTCTGGTGGCCTCTCATAACCGAGAAAGCGCGTTGGGTATGGTTTATCCTGCGTTGGCGTTTTATCAACAAAGTGAAACGAGCAAACACAACTTTTTGGGGGTGTTTTTTAAGTTAAAATTTGAGCCAATTTCTTTTCGCTTTGTCGTCTTTTTGGGAGGTGATGGAAACTGTACTATCTGACAGGGACATTGTGATTAAGTTTATGGTCGAAGCACTCCAATTTAAGCCAATCATGAAGTTTTGTCTGGTTGTATGTACAACCACGACAAACAGCACATGTTGTCCCCGAGCTCCGTAACATTTCATCATCTAACGAGTGAATATCTTATTACTGCTTATCCCAGTTGGCTTCTAAAACAAGAAATACCACAGCTACTTCTGCCGGAAGTGCCACCCATAATCGTTTCCCCAGTAACCTCCCCAGGAAACTTGTGGATAGCATGACTAGACCCAGCCTCATCTACACCACCATCTATAGAATGACTAGGCCCAACCTCTGCTGCCTGCGTCTGATGGCCCCCTGCATGTTGACCTCGATATTGCGCACTGGCGCTTGTACCCTCACCTTGTCTACGGCCTTTGTGGGCACGCAAACCTCTTATGCCCCAAATCCCCACACTCAAAACACTGCAGACTATCTGTGCTAGCAAACCTCGCGTAGAGCCCCTCCCCATGTCTCACTTTAAAATGCATGTTTAACTGTTGCTCAATGCTATTCAGAAACATGAATTTTTGCCTCTGGAACTAAACAACATGCTTTACGGCATCTACTCCTGAAAACCTGCCGACAGTACACGAAAACTACTTGCAAACTTACCAAAACGACGCAGCTTTTTCCGGATTTGAACATCCGTAATAAATGGAGGCAGATTGGCAACTACCACTCTTGTCGAAGGAATTGAAAGAGGATAAATTGGCACCAACACATCCCTTACAAATATTCCACTAGTAATTAGCCTAACCACTAAATGTACTCTTTTCATGAACACAACCACAGCTTTGTTCGTTCTGGATGCAGAATGTATAAATTCAGCTCCTACCTGTTCGCCAACCACAAGCAGAACCGCCTCCACCTCAGGAAGCGTTCTCAGGAACACACCTGAATCCATGCTGTAATGACAGCATTGTTTCCACCCTAGGCTGCAAAGCCATCGCGCACTCCTCACCATTCAAATCCCCAGGTGCATCAAAGCTGGGACCGAGAGACTGCAAAACAGCTTATTATCTCAAAGCCATCAGACTGTTAAATAGCCATCACTAGCACATTAGAGACTGTTGCCTATATACATAGACTTGAAATCACTGGGCACTTTAATAAATGGAACTCTAGAGACTTTGATAATGTTTACATATTTTGCATTACTCATCTCATATGTATGTAATTTATTCTATTCTACTATATCTTAGTCTATGCAGCTCTGACATTGCTCTTCCGTATATTTATTTATTCCATTCCTTTACTTATATTTGTGTGTATTGGGTATATGTTGTGACATTGTAAGATATTACTGCACTGTCGGAGCTAGAGAAACAAGCGTTTCGCTACACCCGTCATAACATCTGCTAAACACGTGTATGTGACCAATAAAATGTTATTTGATTTTTAGGAAACTAAAACTCTGTCCCCTTCCTCCCTAACTTTGAACAAAAATATTGGGTACCGCTGAGAGAGAGCGAGAAAGATGTACATTTTCGTACACCACATCCTTGCTAAATGGAGATGCTTAACATGTATCACAATCACTTTTACACCTGTTCGTTGAAAAATTTGGTTTCTGATTAAGTAAAAAAAATAAAAAATCCCTAAATAGTTTTTCAGTAGAGACTTTCCATTAACTCTTAATTAATGTAGTGATTAAATCTGCTAACAACATATAGAGATGTAATATAATATAGGCCATTTAGCAAATGCTTTTTTCTTCATTAGGATAAATACACGAGTAACAGGTTTGATTATCGAGAGGAGCCCAGACCCAGGAAACATAATTAGTGGTTTGTGAGAGAGGAACAGCAGTCTCTCTCCTCTAGTGAAGCCTCTTCTTGTCTGTATGAGAGGTCTGGTGGATGGCTGTACACATCCCTCACTTAACCCTGCCACCATGCCCTCCCTTGCTCATTGCCGGCCCTTGGTGACCCACCGGAACCCCAAACCCATCACGTTAATAACCGTGCTGTTAGAAGCCATGCTCTGATGCTTTGATGCCAATTTCAAGGATGTCAGGGGTCAGGGGCAGATACAGTGTTCAGGCTCAGTCATAGCATGGGAAAAAGGTATAGTAGCTGAGATTTTGGCGTTAAACTGTGACGCATCGGTTGTAAATGCGGCCCCAATGTATTGCTTAACCAATTAAAAGGGATATCTGTGGCCAACCATGTCCTTTTTAGCAGGTGGAGGGTTTGCAACAGGAATGGTTAGATGTCCCTCCATCGTGGATACATTCCAGGCTTTCCCTGTAGGGATTTCTTTATGATCTTGTAATTTCCTGATTGAAATCCCCAAGGAATGGGGTAGTACTCCCTGTACACCCATGACTGCGTGGCCAAACATGACTCCATGCATGTTGCCAGTATGTACTAACTGGACTGAAAAATACTGTTTTTTTTCTTTCAATATAACATTCCAAAAGAAAATCAGAAGACTGGATAGTAATTTGTTTTTAACGTGAAGCCATGAGAGATTCTGATGCATTTGGATAACATTCATACGGTTAGAGCAATGAAGAGCTAATCTGGAAGCCCTGTTCTGTCACGGTCGTTGTAACGTTGAAGAGAGGAGGACCAAGGCGCAGCGTGAAATGAATACATTCTTGATTTATTTAATGAAGACGAAATTGAAGAACACTTGACAAACTAATACAAAACAATAAACGACAAACGTGAAGCTAATGAAAACTAGTGCTGACACAAACACTACACATAGACAATCACCCACAACCCACAATACAAAACAGGCTACCTAAATATGGTTCCCAAACAGAGACAACGCAAACACCTGACTCTGATTGAGAACCATATCAGGCCAAACACATAGAAATAGACAAACCAGACATACAACATAGAATGCCCACACAGATCACACCCTGACCAACCAAAACATAAAACATACAAAGCAAACTATGGTCAGGGCGTGACATGTTCTGAGCCATTTGGAGCTTTTTTTATATCTTTCTTCGCTGCAGATGACCATATAACTGGACAGTACTCTAAGTGTGATAGGACCAGGGATTGACCATATAACTGGACAGTACTCTAAGTGTGATAGGACCAGGGATTGAATCACTTGATTCAGTGTGCTCGATGTTACATCCTCTGAACATTTTCTTGTAACAGAAATTCCCTTACCCATCTTAATAACAATATTATCTGTGTTCTGACCATGATAAAGCTGTGTCCAACGCCTGGTAGTTTAATTTTTTTCACTTGCTCGACATGCGTGGGGCGGCAGGTAGCCTAGTGGTTAGAGCATTGGGCCAGTAACCGAAAGGTTGCTAGATCAAATCCCCGAGCGGACATGGTAAAAATCTGTCGTTCTGCTCCCACTGTTCCTAGGACATCATTGTAAGAATCATCATTGTAAGAATCTGTTCTTAATAACATGTTTAGTTAAAGGTTAAATAAATGTTATTTTCATCTACAAATTCAATTGGGGATCATCAGCAAGCATATATCTTGAACCAAATACAATACATTTAGTTTTAGAAATTTGTTCATATCAACCCACTCAGACACTGTTCTTAGTTCACTGCTACATCTGTTAGCTCATTATATTCTCATGCTGCGCTATACATTGTGGAGTCATCTTTGTTCATTACTGAAGGTAAATCATTAGTGAAGGTAGTGTAGAAAAGTGGGCCTAGGCAACTTCCTTGAGGAACACCACAGTGTATATCTTTACTTTTTGAAAAAATACCTTTTAAAGAACACGTTTTGCCTTCTCCTGGATAGATAGCTTTCCATCCAGGATGGAGCTGCAGACTTAAAACCACAACATTTGAGTTTACCGAATAACAGTTCATGATCAATTAGGTCAAAAGCAGCACTGAAATCTAGCAACACTGCACCAACTAACTTCGTGTCATCCATACTCTTTAACCAAGGATCTGTCATTTGTGCTAAGGCCGTAATCGTAGAATGCCCTTCTTTGTATGCATGCTGGAAACCCGATATCAGACATTTACATGAGAAATTATCCTTGATTTGTACAGATACATTTTTTTCCAATAATTTACTTAACACAGGCAGCAAGCTTAAAGGACGACTTTAGGACCAGACGAATGCAGATCCTTTTTAATCCTTAGGTAGTCGAATAACCTTTGACTATTTCCAGACTTCTGGGCACAGACCATACATCAAGCACTTATAAAAAATATGAGAGATTGGGGTAGATATTTGGTATCTCTAAGCAATTTGGCGTCAAGATGATCTGTACCAGGTGACTTGCCATCCGAAAGAGACAACAGCATCCTTTCTACCTCTTCCCTTTCTACTTGATGAAATTCAAACATGCATTGCCTCTCCTTCATGATACAATCTTTTATAAGGGTATATGACATGGAGCCATCAGTTGAAATCATAGCATTCCTCAACTTGTCCACTTTGCCTGTAAAATATTCATGCATATGAATATCAATGCATACACACAAACAATCTTGGTCAAAAAGCGGAGAGGCTTTGTGCCGCGTGGTGTTGCTTATCTTTTTTTTAAAACCAGGTTTGCTGTTTATTTGAGCAATATGTGATGGAAGGAAGTTCCATGCAATAAGGGCTCTATATAATACTGTATGCTTTCTTGAATTTGTTCTGTATTTGGGGACTGTGAAAAGACCCCTGGGGGCATGTCTGGTGGGATAAGTGTGTGTCAGAGCTGTGTGTAAGTTGACTATTTAAACAATTTGGGATTTTCAACACATTGTTTCTCCTCAACTCTTAGCCAAGAGAGACATGCATGCATAGTATTTATATCAGCCCTCTGATTACAATTAATAGCAAAACATGCCGCTGTGTTCTGGGCCAGCTGCAGCTTAACTAGGTCTTTCCTTGCAGCACTGGACCACACGACTGGACAATATTCAAGATTAGACAAAACTAGAGCCTACAGAACTTGCTTTTTGGAGTGTGGTGTCAAAAAAGCAGCGCATCTCTTTGTTATGTCTAGACCTCTCCCCATCTTTACAACCATTGAATCTATATGTTTTGACCATGACAGTTTACAATCTAAGGTAACGCAAAGTAATTTAGTCTCAACTTGAACAACAGCCACACCTTTCATTTCCAGATTCAGCTGAGGTCCCGCACTTAAGGAATGATTGGTACCAAATACAATGCTCTTAGTTTTAGAGATGTTCACGACCAGTTTATTACTGGCCACCCATTCCAAAATAGACTGCACCTCTTTAAGGGTTTCAGTGACTTCATTAGCTGTGGTTGCCGATGTGTGTATGTTTGAATCATCAGCATACATGGACGCATGTTTAATGCCAGTGGCATGTCATTGGTAAAAATAGAAAAGAGTAGAGGGCCTAGAGAGCTGCCCTGCGGTACACCACACTTTGCATGTTTGACATTAGAGAAGCTTCCATTAAAGGAAACTCTTTCAGTTATATTAGATAGCTCTGAATCCACGATATATGAATCCACGTTTTTTCAACAACAGGTTATGGTCAATAATATCAAAGGATGCACTGACATCTAACAGTACAGCTCCCACAATCTTCTTATTATCAATTTCTTTCACCAATCATCAGTCGTTTGTTTCAGTGCAGTACATGTTAAGTGCCCTTCTCTATAAGCATGCTGAAAGTCTGTTAATTTGTTTACAGAGAAATAGCATTGTATTAGGTCAAACACAATTTTTTCCCACAGTTTGCTAAGGGGTGGTAGCAAGCTTATAGGTTTGCTGTTAGAACCAGTAAAGGCCACTTTACCACTCTTGGGTAGCAGAAATTATTTGGCTTCTCTCCAGGACTGGGGACAAAGACTTTCCTCTAGGCTCAGATTAAACATATGACAGATAGGAATGGCTATAGAGTCAGCTACCATACTCAGTAGCTTTCCATCTAAGTTGTTAATGCCAGGAGGTTTGTCATTATTGATTGATAACAATAATTTTTCCACCTCTCCCACACTACCTTTACAAAATTCGAACTTGCAATGCTTTTCTTTCATTATTTGTTTTTTATGCGTGAATACAATTGCTCACTGTTCATTGTTGGCATTTCCTGCATAGGTTTGCCCACTTTGCCAATGAAATAATCATTAAAATAAATAAGCCATCTGATTCGATGAAAGACGAAGTTGAATTTGTCTTTATGCCCATAATTTAATTTAAAGTGCTCCAAAGGAGGTTATTTTTCCATCATTCTTTATATCTTTGACCATGGCTTCATAATAATGTAATAATAATTTCTCAATTTGCTGTAAATCAGCCAGTCAGATGTGAAGCAGACTTATTAGCCACTCCTTTTGCCCCTTCTCCTTCAGCCATACAGTTTTTAAATTCCTCATCAATCCATGGAGCCTTAACAGTTCTAAGAGTCAGTTTCTTAACAGGTGCATGTCTATCAATAATTGGAAGAAGCAATTTCTTAAATTCATCAAGTGCAGCATCTGGATGCTCCTCATTAATCACATCAGACCAATAAATATTTTTAACGTCCACATAAGAGTCATAGCAAAATATGTTGTATGATCTCTTATACACTATTTTAGGCCCAGCTGTTGGAACTTTAGCTTTCCTAGATATAGCCACTATATTGTGATCACTGCATTCAATGGGTACAGATACAGCTTGAGAACAAAGCTCTACAGCATTAGTAAAAATGTGATCGATACATGTGGATGATCTTGTTCCTGTAGTGTTTGTAAACACCCTGGTAGGTTGATTAATAACCTGAACCAGATTACAGGCACTGGTTACAGTCAGAAGCTTCCTCTCGAGCGGACAGCTTGATGAAAACCAGTCTATATTTAGGTCCCCAAGAAAGTCAACCTCACTGTTTACATCACATACACTATCAAGCATTTCACACACATTATTTAGTTACTGACTGTTGGCACTTGGTGGCCAATAGCAACACCCCAAAAGAAAAGGCTTTGGATGTGCCAAGTGAACCTGCAACCACAACACTTCAGTAACACTTGACATAAGATCTTCTCTAAGCATTACAGGGGACTGGCTCTGAATATATACAGCAACACCTCCCCCATAAGCGTTTCTGTCACTTCTTTAGGTGTTATCCTTGTATTGCTACTGATGTACAGTTGAAGTCGGAAGTTTACATACATTTAGGTTGGAGTCATTAAAATTTGTTTTTCAACCACTCCACAAAATTCTTGTAAACAAACTATAGTTTTGGCAAGTCAGTTAGGGCCTCTACTTTGTGCATGACACAAGTAATTTTTCCAACAATTGTTTAAAGACAGATTATTTCACTTATAAATCACTTGTATCACAATTCCAGTGGGTCAGAAGTTTACATAAACTAAATAGACTGTGCCTTAAAAAAGCTTGGAAAATTCCAGAAAATGATGTCATGGCTTTATAAGCTTCTGATAGGCTAATTGACATAATTTGAGTCAATTGGAGATGTACCTGTGGATGTATTTCAAGGCCTACCTTCAAACTCAGTGCATCTTTGCTTGACATCATGGGAATATCAAAAGAAATCAGCCAAGACCTCAAAAAACATTTTTTGTTGACCTCCACAAGTCTGGTTGATCCTTGGGAGCAATTTCCAAACGCCTGAAGGTACCACGTTCGTCTGTACAAACAATAGTGCGCAAGTAGAAACACCATGGGACCACACAGCCATCATACCGCTCAGGAAGGAGACGTGTTCTGTCTCCTAGAGATGAACGTACTTTGGTGCGAAAAGTGCAAATCAATCCCAGAACAACAGCAAAGGACCTTGTGAAGAGGCTGGAGGAAACAGGTACAAAAGTATCTATATCCACAGTAAAACGAGTCCTAAATCGACATAACCTGAAATGCCGCTCAGCAAGGAAGAAGCCACTGCTCCAAAACCGCCATATAAAAGCCAGACTACGGTTTGCAACTGCACATGGGGACAAAGATCGTACTTTTTGGAGAAATGTCCTCTGGTCTGATGAAACAAAAATAGAACTGTTTGGCCATAATGACCATCGTTATCTTTGGAGGAAAAGGGGGAGGCTTGCAAACCGAAGAACACCATCCCAACCATGAAGCACGGGGGTGGCAGCATCATGTTGTGGGGGTGGTTTGCTGCAGGAGGGACTGGTGCACTTCACAAAATAGATGGCTTTATGAGGATGGAAAATTCTGTGGATATATTGAAGCAACATCTCAAGACATCAGTCAGGAAGTTAAGAGCGTCCGGAGTTCGCACCTTGAGGGGCGGGTTCTGTCACGTTCCTGACCTGTTTTATGTTATTTTTGTATGTGTTTAGTTGGTCAGGGCGTGAGTTGGGGTGGGCATTCTATGTTTTGTGTTTCTATGTTTAGGTCACTTGTAATTAGCCTTATATGGTTCTCAATCAGGGACAGGTGTTTGACGTTTTCCTCTGATTGAGAACCATATATAGGTTGGCTGTTCACACTGTTTGTTTGTGGGTGATTGTCTTCCGTGTCTGTGTATGTGCACCACATTGGACTGTTTCGGTTTGTTCGTTCGTTTGATGTATTCTGTTCCTGTTCGTGAGTTCTTCGTGTATTTATGTAAGTTCCAGGTCTGTCTACGTCGGTTTTTTGTTTTGTAATTTTCCAAGTGTTTTTCGGGTTCGTCTTTGACTTCAGTTAATAAATCATTATGTCAAATTACCACGCTGCATTTTGGTCCTCCGATCCTTCTCTCCTCTCCTCGTCCGAGGAGGAGGAAGAACTAGACTCCCGTTACAAAACCTGAATCAGTTACACCAGCTCTGTCAGGAGGAATGAGCCAAAATTCACCCAACTTATTGTGGGAATCTTGTGGAATGCTACCCAAAACGTTTGACCCATGTTAAACAATTGAAATGGCAATACTACCAAATACCAATTGAGTGTATGTAAACTTCTGACCCACTAGGAATTTGTTGAAATAAATAAAAGCTGAAATAAATAATTCTCTACTCTTATTCTGACATTTCACATTCTTTTGTGAAAAACTGAGTTTAAATGTATTTGGCTAAGGTGTATGTAAACTTCAGACTTCAACTGTATCATCACATGAATGTAAGTGAGTCTCGGAAATGGCTAATATATTAATGTTACCTGATGTTTGCAAGTTATTGATTTCATGAACCTTATTTCTAAGGCTGCATATTTTATTATGGGCTATTTTCAGCACTTTCCTGGGTAGCTTATCAGAGATAGACTTAATACTGAAAAGAGCAAACAAAGCAATAGAAAAAAATATACATTCAGTAGTCCATTAATCAATTGGTGTGTGTGTGCTGCAGGGTTGAAGATACAAACCTGTAGGCTTGGCCCTCTCATCCCATCCAGGCTTCTGGGAGTGAGGGTGGACAATGAGCCTGTCATTGCGGATGTAAACAATGTCTCCACGCACTCTGGCAGCTTTCATAGCTGGGATCAGTTGTTTCCTCTTCTGGCGAACATCTTCAGGATAGTCCTCGTTGAGGAAGATATACGTTCCTCTCAAGTCCTTGGCTCTTTCCAGAACATCTACCTTGTCCTTGAACCTCAGGAACGTGACCACTATTGGCCTGGGCCTATCACCTGGGCCGGTGTTGGGTTTTCCAGTCCTTTGGGCATGCTCCACCTCAATCTTCCTGTGCTCCAGCTTCAATTTCTCAGAGATCATTTCCCTCACTTTGTCCTCAGACACTTTTTCCTTCAGGTCTCATGTGGAGATTCTGCGATTTCATCCACAACCATGTTGTTCTGCCTTGATTGTCCCTTTAGTCTGATTTATCTGTCATTGTTATCATGGATTCACACACAGAACCGATGACCTCTCTCAATGACTTACAGATTGCTGTCATCTTGCCGTTCTCCTGTTTCAACTCATCGAGCTGACCCTGGGAGAACTGCAAACTGTTCTTCAGGTCCTGGACCTCTCTGGTCAGGTCGTCCATTCTTTTATTAGTAGAATCCATGAGTATTTGACAAAACACTTGAAGATATTTTCTTGTTGTTGTAGCAACTGCTTGTAGGTCTCTATTTGTTAATTTAATAATAAAAGATCATTCACGTGTGATAGACACCACTGTCCTCAACGGTACTCCCGCCGGCTTTGGTCTTTGTCATGGTAGCTAGCAACGTAGGTTAAGCTGTTACTCCTCGCAGTTTCAGACAGGGCAGGTCACGGGGAGAATTTTCAACCACAAACAGCACGGATCTAGACAGCCACATACCCGGGACAATCCGCGGTCCCAGCCACAATGGCTAACCACGTCGCGGGCTGCGTTCAAGAAAACCCCGCTAGCTTGATATGCAGCTAGCTAGCAGCTAGGCTAGCTGCGACGCCAAATAGCTCCTCAGACCGGTCCTTGTTCGGCAGGATCACTGGAAAGAGACCAGCAGTCCCAGCAGCTGATGCCAACTGCTTCGCGTGATCCAAACTAAGAAGCTAGCTAGCTTTCCAATACACTTTCAAACAACAAACTTTTCAAACAAAAGGTAACCAAGAACCCGATGTTCACTCTGACAGAGCTTCAGAGTTCTTCTGTGGAGATGGGAGAACCTTCCAGAAGGACAACCATCTCTTCAGCACTCCACCAATCAGGACTTTATGGTAGAGTGGCCAGATGGAAGCCACTCCTCAGTAAAAGGCACGGCAGCCCGCTTGGAGTTTGCCAAAGGCACCTAAAGGACTCTCAGACTATGAGAAACAAGATTCTCTGGTCTGATGAAACCCAGATTGAATTCTTTGGCCTGAATGCTAAGCGCCACGTCTGAAGGAACGCTGGCCCCATCCCTACGGTGAAGCATGGTGCATCATGCTTACTAGTCAGGATAGAGGCAAAGATGAACGGAGCAAAGTCCCGAGAGATTCTTAATGAAAACCTACTCCAGAGCGCTCAGGGCCTCAGACTGGGTCCAAGGTTCACCTTCCAACAGGACAACGATCCTAAGCACACAGCCAAGACAAAGCAGGAGTTGCTTCAGGTGTGACGGAAAAATTATGTTTTCACCTTCTTTGTTGGCTCTGTAACAATTATTTACTTATCGAACAGTCGATATTTCTGATTTGCTAATGCTGTGTTTTATGGTCTCCACTATAGCACCCTGCAGCTTGTCTGGGTGTTGAGGACATGGGTTCTACTAGAGATAGCTTGAAACTGACAATTGACTTGTGTTGGTGATAAAAACCTGAAAGCTAGGATTCTATTGAGAAGATGTGGTGTGTGTGTGACTGGAGATAGAGAGAGCCTGGAAGAGTTAAGAACATTGCCTCTGTCTCATCTTCCTGGCATCTGGGAAACAAAGTAAAATACCATCCTGTGTAGATAACCAAGGTGGCTTATGGGAAGGTTAAAAGTGACTAAGCAATCTTGGTATATAAAAACAGTGCATCATCTGTAAAGGCGAGACTCTCAGCCTAACAGTCAGTCAAGACTGGAGGGCTGACGGTCTCATTATTGCAATAATTAATCAATATTAAATAAAGATGATTGTTTGAAGAAATGACCAAAACCAAGTCTCTCTCAGTACTGATTTTCCACGACATGGGACAAGTCTCTAAATGTCCTTGAGTGGCCCAGCCAGAGCCTGGACTTGAACCCGATCAAAAATCTCTGGGGAGACTTGAAAATAGCTGTGCAGCGACGCTCCCCATCCAACCTGACAGAGCTTGAGAGGATCTGCGGAGAAGAATGGGAGAAACTCCCCAAATACAGGTGTGCCAAGCTTGTAGCGTCATACCCAAGAAGAGACTATGCTGTTATTGCTACCGAAGGTGCTTTAATAGAGTACTGAGTAAAGGGTCTGAATACTTATGTAAATGTGATATTTCCATTTTCTTATTATACATTTGCTAACATTTCTAAAAACCTGTTTTTGTATATGAACACTGCTGTAACGTAACAAATTGTGAAAAAAAGTCAAGGTGTCTGAATACTTTCCGAATGCACTGTACATAGAGTAATTGAACACTGGTCACTTGAATAATGTTTACATACTGTTTTACCCCCAATGTACAGTCGTGGCCAAAAGTTTTGAGAATGACACATATTAATTTCCACAAAGTTTGCTGCTTCAGTGTCTTTAGATATTTTTGTCAGCTGTTACTATGGAATACTGAAGTATAATTACAAGCATTTCATAAGTGTCAAAGGCTTTTATTGACAATCACATGAAGTTGATGCAAAGAGTCAATATTTGCAGTGTTGACCCTTCTTTTTCAAGACCTCTGCAAATCGCCCCGGCATGCTGTCAATTAACTTCTGGGCCACATCCTGACTGATGGCAGCCCATTATTGCATAATCAATGCTTGGAGTTTGTCAGAAATTGTGGGGTTTTGTTTGTCCACCTGCCACTTGAGGATTGACCACAAGTTCTCAATGGGATTAAGGTCTGGGGAGTTTCCTGGCCATGGACCCAAAATATCGATGTTTGTTCCCCGAGCCACTTAGTTATCACTTTTGCCTTATGGCAAGGTGCTCCATCATGCTGGAAAAGGCATTGTTCATCACCAAACTGTTCCTGGATGGTTGGGAGAAGTTGCTCTCGGAGGATGTGTTGGTACCATTCTTTATTCATGGCTGTGTTCTTAGGCAAAATTGTGAGTGAGCCCACTCCCTTGGCTGAGAAGCAACCCCACACATGAATGGTCTTGAGATGCTTTACTGTTGGGATGACACAGGACTGATGGTAGTGCTCACCTTGTCTTCTCCGGACAAGCTTTTTTTCCGGATGCCCCAAACAATTTGAAAGGGGATTCATCAGAGAAAATGACTTTACCCCAGTCCTCAGCAGTCCAATCCCTGTACCTTTTGCAGAATATCAGTCTGTCCCTGATGTTTTTCCTGGAGAGTAGTGGCTTCTTTGCTGCCCTTCTTGACACCAGGCCATCTTCCAAAAGTCTTTGCCTCACTGTGCGTGCAGATGCACTCACACCTACCTGCTGCCATTCCTGAGCAAGCTCTGTACTGGTGTTGCCCCGATCCCGCAGCTGAATCAACTTTAGGAGACGGTCCTGGCGCTTGCTGGACTTTCTTCGGCGCCCTGAAGCATTCTTCACAACAATTGAACCGCTCTCCTTGAAGTTCTTGATGATCCGATAAATGGTTGATTTAGGTGCAATCTTACTGGCAGCAATATCCTTGCCTGTGAAGCCCTTTTTGTGCAAAGCAATGATGACGGCACATGTTTCCTTGGAGACAACCATGATTGACAGAGGAAGAACAATGACCACCCTCCCTCCCACACCACCCTCCTTTTGAAGCTTCCAGTCTGTTATTCGAACTCAATCAGCATGACAGAGTGATCGCCAGCCTTGTCTTCGTCAACACTCACACCTGTGTTAACGAGAGAATCTCTGACATGATGTCAGCTGGTCCTTTTGTGGCAGGGCTGAAATGCAGTGGAAATGTTTTTTGGGATTCAGTTCATTTGCATGGCAAAGAGGGACTTTGTAATTAATTGCAATTCATCTGATCACTCTTCATAACATTCTGGAGTATATACAAATTCCCATAATACAAACTGAGGCAGCAGACTTTGTGAAAATTAATATTTGTGTCATTCTCAAAACTTTTGGCCACGACTGTATATACTGTATTCTAGTCATGGCTCATCCTAAATAACTATTGCTATGCACACCTTTTCTATTCATATATTGTCCATACTGTCTATACCCACCATTGTATGTATATACAGTATATTTATATTCCAGACTATGACATTGCTCATTCTGATATTTTTTCATTTATTTTTTGGATTATGTTTGTGTTGTTTTGTACTGCTTGGTAGTACTGCACTGTTGGAGCTAGAAACATAAGCATTTCGCTGCACCTACAATAACATCTGCAAATCTGTGTACATGACCAATAAACTTTGATTTGATTTTAAACTGTGCATTTTACAAATACATTTTATTTGACTTGAAGCCGCTAAAAGAAGGTTTGAAGGGGCCTGTTGCAGATGGTAATTTCTGCCTTCCCGATCAGGAATGACACCCGTTTCTAAAAAGATAATCCTATAACATTACTTCTTAATTACTACACATTGCTCGGGTTTAGATGAACACACACACTTATCTCAGTTGGTTTATCAGTACAATCTGTTGGGGAAATGTGTAATTGCCCTGCTGCAGATGGTGTAAGGTGTATTGTTATGCAATATCCAATGAATTGATACCCTGTAAAGAGGGGACTGAATTCTCCCATAGCATATTTTACCTCTCAAATGAGGTTTGTCAGGGCATATGCTCAACCCAGCATGATTATTAATGTTGTTAGAAAACTGCTTGCTTCATCACTTTATTTAGCTCTTTATCTCCCCTCTCCTCAGGAACTCAGGGAACTTCATTAATTAAGAGGCATACAGTGTTCCTGTGCTGCTCTTAGACAGCTTGTTGGTAGTCCCATTGGGAGCCTAGGGTTCCATTAGAAAGTGCCCCGAGAGTGAGTGAGCTAGAGGGTGAGGGGGTACGTTCTTGCCTGGGTAGTAAAAGTAGGACGTTAGTGGTGTTTGGTTAACAGCCCCAGCCCACTACACTATGGAGACAGAAGATGATTCATGCATCCATTGCTTTTCCTATTCCATTCTTACTGTATCTCTCTGTTGGTTTCAGCTGTTTCTGTATCATTCCTCCCTCTATCTCTCTCCTTTTATTCATCCACCTCTCTCCTCTCTCTCCCTTCCTTTCTCACTCCCCTTCCTCCCTGTATCTATTTAAAGAGGACATGAGATCTAGGATATCAAGGTTCAGAAGTAGATGATCTGAATGGAATACGTCTGAGGTCCCTAGACACCCAGTCATGTCAAAAAGCTGCAGCCGAGAGAGAAAGTGCCAGTGCTGTTCTGCTTGCTCTCTGTGGAGAGATTTTGATCAGTGGAAGGGAAGGTGTTTTGTCTCCGCAAGTGCCCTGTTGGCCACAGATTTAGCTGTGGTGGTATCATAGACATGACAGCTCCTATTTCCTCTCTCTCCCTGTCTCTCTGGCTGATACGTACGCAGTTAGCAGTGAAGTCTCAGTCCTGCACTCTATGCCATGACAACAAATATGACAAAGACAGCACAATGCAAGTGATAGGGGATCGATGAGACTTGATATAAAGTCAGTAGGTAAATCTACATCTGATTAGGTGGAAGAAGGAGAGGGGTTAACTTTACAGCTTGTAGTCTGTATCATGGTTGTATTAATGGATAGTTCTCTGAAAATGGCCAAACCTGCTGATGTTTCTATCACAGTTTATATTTGCTGGGGCACGTGTTACATTTTCTATCTTAGCCTCTTTTTGTGAGATTAATCTCTTGGCTGTGTCAGTGGCTCAGTAGGAAATACCTCTTGTTATCCGGAGCTGTACATACAGGACTGAGAGGAGGGCACTTTTAGAATGACCATCACTCTCTCAGCTAAGTTTGGTTCCTAACACCTAACAGCATTGCTTGCTGTTTGGGATTTTAGGCTGGGTTTCTGTATAGCACTTTGACATCTGCTGATGTAAAAATGGCTTAATAAATTTGATTGACTTCAGTGAAATACTGTAGATTGCTGTACAGATTTCAAACTTGACTTTACTACTGATGAGATTAAGATCATGTGGATGGTGGATGAACCCTTGTAGGGGTTATTCTGGCTCATGGGTATTTGTCAGCCGGTATGTGAGCCTATAGGGTCATGAGTCTGTTGTGTGGCTGCTGTGGTGCGAGTTATACCAGGGCCTTCAGTTCTGATTATCCAAGGCTGGATTGGGCTGTCTTCATGGTGTTGGCCAGTGGAGCGTCTGATTGGACAGTTGACCTAAGGGGTACCAGTGGCCATTTTTCCTGCTTTTTCATCAGAGTGACAGCTGAGTCCAGTGATCAGAAATCTATTTCTTTCTTTCTTCCCACCTCTTCCTCGGTTCTGATTAGGTGGAATACAGCTATGACCGGAAGTTACTTTTTTGTAGCAGGTTAGGATAATTCTTGTGGTAGTTAAGGAGAATTAGGTTCAGGTTAGGAAAAAGGTTAGGGTTAGCTAAAATGCTCTCCTAACTTGCTACGAAAAGTCACTTCCGGCCATAGCTGTAATTCCTATAGTCACAACCCTGTCCCTCTATTTTAAATTCAAATGCAAATTCACCATTCATCATATCACTCTCTTTCTCTCTCTCACTTTGTATTTAGCTCTCACATTCTTCCTCCCCCTGTACTCATTCCCTCTCTCTCTCTCTCTCTCTCTCTCGATATATCCCTCCTCCATTCCTCTTTCTCTCTATCTCTCTCTCGTTCTCTTGTTCACAATATAAATTCGTGTGTGTATGCATGTGTGTGTGTGTACTGTCATACTGTAAATTATTTTTCACACGCTACTTTAATCTCAATTGAAATTCTCCATCCTCTTTGTGTGTGTCTGCTGGTTCCTCCATTTGTTAATCACTCTTTTCTTTGGGGAAGGGGCAGCCTGATCTTTGTGAAGACGCTTTGATTAGTTCTACGATGTGCTGGATCTGCCCAGACAGTTGACAGACATTAGCCCTCCATGGGCATCCCCATTTAGCCAAATCGACCAGAGTGGTTGTGATGGTCTCATCAGCATGTTAGTTGCCAAGCCCAGAGAACCAGAAGGCTCTTGGACATGCTGTAATACCAACTGTTAAAGTGTTTCTGACAATGTAGATAGACATTTTGTTATTTATAGAGATAACATCACATTTTTTTGTCATTTCAGGGTTGACATAAAGTGTTTTTTTGCTGGCAACATTAACATTTCCTTTGATTGCAATATTTGGACCTCCTGTGAAACTGAAGAGCTACCAAGCTTGTAGGCACGCATACTCAAAGAGGATTTGAGGATCCCTTTTGAAGAACGTTATTTATCGTCTCTCCGCATTCATTTCCACTGATCAGTGGAAAATAATTTACCCCCAAATGATTTAAATATGCAACACATTTCAGTGTTCTACTACCATTCCATAATGAACTTAACCCTCATGTCCATGCGTATAATCATGCATATCTCTGTCAATGTGTGTGTAATTTTCAATTTACTGCATGTAGGCTATCATTACTATTGAGGTTTTATCTGTATATGATATATTCTGAGCCTGGTATTGCCTGTGGCTTGTTCTCTTGATACTGTTTTTTTAAGCTCTTCTTCCTCTCAGATCCTCTCTGTGCTCAGTCCTTCTGGGACACGGGGGGGGGGGGGGGGGGGGTTGTGTAAGACGACTGTCAGCAGGGACGGGAGAGGGGTGTTTGTTGCAGAGGGACAGAGGAGAACCATGATGAGGTGGTTGTAAAAATGTTTAACCGTTTTGAGTTTTAGTCTTGAAAGGTGCCAGCTGTAGTAATTATGCAATTGTCTCTGGGTGCATTTTCTGAAGAGAAGACAGAAAAGCCCTCACAAAACCAACCCAGTATCGGTCCGCAAATACAGGACGATTAAAGGCCCAGTGCACAACTTTTTAGTTGTAAAAACTGAATGCCTTCAACTGAAATGTGTCTTCCGCATTTAACCCAACCCCTCTGAATCAGAGAGGTGTGGAGGGCTGCCTTAATCGACATCCACGGTGCCTGGGGAACAGTGGGTTAAGGGGGCACACCTCAGGGGCAGAATGACAGATTGTTACCTTGTCAGCTCGGGGATTCGATACAGCAACTTTTCGGTTACTGGCCCAATGCCCGAACCACTAGGCTACCTGCCGCTCCTTTTGACTGGTACTGGATATACAAAAGTTTGGACATACCTACTCATTCAAGTTTTTATTTTATTTTTTACTATTTTCTAAAATTGTAGAATAATAGTGAAGACATCAAAACTATGAAATAACACATGGAATCATGTAGTATCCACAAAAGTGTTAAACAAATCAAAATATATTTTAGACAAGTAGCCACCCTTTTCCTTGACAGCTTTACACACTATTGGCAGTCTCTCAACCAGATTCACCTGGAATGCTTTTCCAACCATCTTGAAGGAGTTCCCACATGTTTAGCACTTGTTGGCTGCTTTTCCTTCACTCTGCGGTCCAACTCATCCCAAACCATCTCAATTGGGTTGAGGTTGGGTGATCGTGGAGGCCGGGTGATCGTGGAGCCCAGGTCATCTGATGCCGCACTCCATCACTCTCCTTGGTCAAATAGGCCTTACACAGCCTGGAGGTGTGTTGGGTCATTATCCTATTGAAAAACAGATGATAGTCCCACTAAGCCCAAACCAGATGGGATGCCGTATCGCTCCAGTATGCTGTGGTCACCATGTTGGTTAAGTGTGCCTTAAATTCTAAATAAATCACATACTGGGTCACCAGCAAAGCACCCCCACACCATCACACCACCTCCTCCATGCTTTACGGTGGGAACTACACATGAGGAGATCATCCATTCACCCACAGTGCGTCTGACAAAGCAGCTGGAACCAAAAATCTCACATTTGGACTCCAGACCAAAGGACAGCTTTCCACCAGTCTAATGTCCATTGCTCATACACACAGTCTCCTCTGAACAGTTGATGTTGAGGTGTGTTTGTCTTTATTTTTACTTTTTTCTACATTGTGAAGCTGGTTGAGAGAATGCCAAGAGTGTGCAAAGCTGTCATCAAATTAAAAGGTGGCTACTTTGAAGTATCTCAAATATAAAATATATTTTGATTTGTTTAACACTTTTTTGCTTAGTACATGATTCCATATGTGTTATTTCATAGGTTTGATGTCTTCACTTTTATTCTACAATGTAGAAAATAATAAAATAAAGAAAATCCTTGAATGAGTAGGTGTATCCAAACCTTTTGACTGGTACTGTATATATTTATTTTTTATTTTTCAGGGGGTGCTGCAGCTGCCTCAGCACCCCTACTTTCTGGCTATGCCAAGAAGTGAAAAACACATCCTCCACCTGAGGCTGCTTAGTAAGACATGTACTCCTGCTGTAGCCTACAAGAGGTTTCAAGGGCTGAGGCAACATGAAGAAAAGCACATTATTATAGCCTATACTGCTGACCAGATTCTGACTCATGATAGTAATAATAAGATATGCATAATACTGCTTCACTTAGTGATCCCCTGATTAACAAGTCACTCTGCAATTCAGATTCACATCAATTATTTTATCATTAGTTCAACATTTAACTCAATTCAAATTTACATATTGATAATATTAATCAAAACCAAAAATAATATGCGTATTTGTTTCACAATCCTGCCTATTGACTATTGTCTTTTGTGTGAATACCTAAGTTCCCTTCTAAATATGAGTCGAGTACTCCTGACAAAACCGTTCTAGTGGTAAAATATCAACTGCACGCGTGACTGAATGAGTTTGATGTGATGCTCAGGAGGGGCCCAGGCGTATGCTGGGCCTGTCGTATGGGCCCGCCGTATGGGTCGCCTCACAGCTTATTACTGTGGCGTTGACATCATATGCAGCTGAGCAGCCCCGCTGGGGTCTGACGGGGTTTCAGCGGCTGGAAGTGGGACTTCTCTGGGTCTGAAGCCTGCCTCTGTCTCTAGCTATCTCTCTCCCTGTCTCTTTCTCTCCCTGTCTCTGTCTCTCTTTCACTCTCTCCCCGTTTCAGAGGGTCTCTATCTGCTGTCTGTCTGCTCAAAGAGAGGGGGGGAGTTCACAGCCGGCTCAATGAGGAAGGGAAAGAAAGGGATGAAAAGAGAGAGGGAAAGGGCGTCCGAAGATAACAAATGGAGTATAGTCCTGAAAGGGTGAATTTACACATTAAAGACCCTCGAAAACAGTTTGGCATTTGCACATCCAAACCAATGTACCATACTCAACACGCCACAGTCTCTGGGATTCTTAATGTAATAGCTGCCATTTCTTTGGTATTCATATACAGTACATATTCTTTTTGAAGAGTAAAATGAACATTGGTGGACTAACATATAAATAGATGTTAAGTGAGCCAGGCAGATATAAAAGGCGTAATGGTAGTGTTGTTGTCATGGTACTGATCTTAGTATCAGTGGCCTTGACTGAGCCTGCAGAGTCAAGTGCTTTGAATTCACCTATTGAGAGGAAAACACATCAAAGACAATCTATCTAGTAGGTCACACACAGCAGCTCAAAAGGTTTGTGAAAAACCCACAGTGATATCCAGGACCCACTCCACCGGGAAATATAGTGGCACCTGAACATTGTTGCAATAAATATGTACCAACGAACGTCAAGACTATTTCCCATTACTATTGTGTTTTGATGTCTTTTTCAATCTGTGAGGGGAAATTATAAAAGTGCATCTGACTGTTGTCGTCAAGGGAGTTTATTCCACTGTGGTTCTTTCTGTTGGGATTTGTTTAGCTTGATTTAATTACATGACAGGTAGTCTCACCTGAGGAGACACTCAATTACTGGTGCTCTCTTTCTCTCTCATTCTCTCTCCCTCTTTTTATCTCTCCACGGTTTACCTACAAGTTAATTGATTGTTTTTCTCTTGTTCTGTCTTGTTTGATTTACCCTCCTGCAGAAGTAAGAGCTTAGGTAAGCTCCTCCAGGACCTTTTCTGCCACAACACAACTCCCCGCTTCTCCTCCAATCACCCCTGGACTACACCTACCACTGAGGTAGAGCTTCAGGAGACTACCGGGAGAGTCAGATTCCTGCCCCTGGAATACCAACAAGTGTGCATCCTTTTACACTTTTCATCCTTAATTTCAAATCCACCTACTCTGATTACGAGGGGGGGGGGGGGGGGGACGGACGGACGTTTGCTAGCATCTCTGGCCTCTTGGAATCGATTCTGTGGGAACTGTTCTAGTTTTGAGCCTGCATTGCTTCAGCTGATTCGGACCATCTGGTGTGTTTCTGTTGAACACTTTCAGGAACTAACACATAGATGTAGTATTCTGCTGCAGGGATACGTTGGTACATTGTAACCTAACAACAAGCCCTATCAGAAGAGGTAGAGAGGAGAGGCCCATCTGGAGTGTGCCCACTGGGCACAGATGTCAATTCAATGTCTTTTCCACGTTGGTTCAACCTAATTTCATTGGAATGACGTGGAAGCAACGTTGATTCAACCAGTGTGTGCCCAGTGGGTGGTGTGTTAGAGTTAGTGGAAGATACACCTGTGTACTTATAGGAGGCCTGCAGAAGAAGACTTGATCCTTCCTGAACTGTAAACCCACATGGTATCTCTGAGGAGATAGCTGTCCATCTTTTCTCCCTGGGTGGAGAAACCCCTTCCTGCACTCAGCCAGCGTCACACCACCGGGACTCTAACGATTGCTCTACATCTCCCCATATCTGTCTATCTCGGTCTGTTTTCTCTATCTTTCTTTTTCACCTGTCTACTTTACTTCACCCTCTCTCAATTTCTCTCCTCCCCATTCATTCTCTTTTTCTTTTTTTCCACAACACCCATTCCTGTCACATGCTCTCTCTGTTTTCATAATTAACGATGCTTGTATACCAATTAGACTTTCAGTCGGTGCGACCCAAACCCTGAGAGCCCCAGTGGAAGTAGGGACCTTTGGAGTGCTGCTGGTGTGTGGATCGTGCTGTTCTAGACCTCCCCCCCCCCCCCCCCACCCCACCCCCCAGTACCCCCTGTCATTGGCCCTGGCTGTAAATGTCACGGCGGCGGCTGACTGCGGCTGAATCGTCCACAGGGTCACAGGGCTGGCTCTTTTATTTTCCACAGGCCAGGGATCTCTGTGGGAGCCTTACTGTGTCTCAGGGGAACAAAAGTTACTCCTCAGCCCCAGTTGGGCCCTGACAGCTGCCTTCTGGAATTTAGTGGTTTGGTCTAATTAGAAATATTCTGTCTCACCTCGAGAGCTTATTCCTATTATACTTGGAGGGAGTTTTCATTTAAAGACTTTGTTCGGTTTTGGTTTTTACCCTCTTCACCAGATTCAAATAACAGCTGAAGCCCAGGATAATTGCCTTTGGCTGAGAATGTGAATGCAGGTTCCTTCCAAGTTGCAGTGGATTATCATTACCGTGAAGGTTACACCTTGTAGGTTTTTCTCCTTCGTTGTTTGATCCAGCTCCATCTTCCACTTGACGCTAACATTTCACAGGGATTGTGCATAAAGGCATGCACACCTTTTGCGTGTTCGCTATAGGAAGCCTTCAAAAAAACCTTGTTTTAGCATATTCCTCTCTAGAGAGCAGCGTACAGCTGCACAACAATCAACTGCAGGGATTTTTTAACCAAAATAAAGGCCCTTGAATGGAGTAAAAGGAGAAATAAAGGGCAGATGGCAACCCTGCTTTAAAACATCAACAAATGAATTAATACAACATTGGGTGGTAGAGGCATTTGGCAAAGTGCTGAAGTAGCCTCTCTCTCTCTCCCCCTCTCTCTTTCTCTGTCACGTTCCCTCTCTCACTTGAGACAGGGGATCAGGTAGCAGAGCAGAAAGACCGGAGGTTGATCCGCAGTGCCCCTGCTTCTGTGTTGTGTTTTTGTTTGTCCCCCCACCCGTCCGTGCATGTAATGACCCATCACCTTCGTCAGCCTCAGGAGAGATGCCTATACTCGAGATGGCAGTGAGCCTAGTCAAGTCCCTGTACTGGGAGGTGTTCCCCCCCATGTCCACGTGCAGGGTCTACTGCACCCCTGTGTTCCATGACGGCCTGCTCTATGTGCTCGGGGGCTGCAGTGAGACAGGCCTACCTCTAGACACTGCCGAGGTGCTGGACATAGAGAGCCAGACATGGACCCAGCTACCTCCACTCCCTACAGCCCGGGCGGGGGCATCAGCGGTGGCCCTTGGGGGTCAGGTGATGGTAATGGGGGGCATGGATGGCCAGCAGAGCCCCCTGTCCTCCGTGGAGGTCTACAACCCTGACGAGGGCAAGTGGGAGAGGAAGGCCAGCCTAGGACAACCCTCCATGGGCATCACCTCATTAGAGAAAGGTAAGAGTCCACCTCATACTGTACTACTGCTGCAACAGGATAATATAATGTTGAGCTCCAACCCTCTCACTCTGCTGTTTCATAATTGAACTATGAATCATACTGGGAAAGGCTTTCCACAGTCCTGACAAGTTCTCCCAGGAGCAGATTCTCTTTAGTTCTAATTAACTAGTGTCACTAAGACCTTTAAGACTGTTATGCATAGTGAGGAGCTTTAGTTGTTTTCTCGAGCTGTGGTTTAGAAGAATACCTCATCCTGATTGAGTAAACATTTTGGATATGAAACCATTTCCCCTTTCCCTGTCATCTGAGAGTTGTCTCAAGTTATGTACAGCACCAGTCAAAGGTTTGGACACACCTACTCATTGCAGGGTTTTTCTTTATTTTTACTATTTTCTGCAATTTATAAACTTGATCTCCACTACATTATCTCACATTTCTTTTCGACTAGCATTTCATTTTCAACAGTGGAGATTTATATAAACCTTGCTGTCTGTCTCTCCGACATTTGCAACATTGTTTCAATATTCAAATTCGATCTCCAGCTGTCTCATAGTAATGAACATGTCGGGAGTCGGAACGAGACAAAGACAGCGAAATCATGAATCAGCTGGCATTATTTGTATGGATATATACAAAGAAATGTCAATTGAAAAAAGGTCAAAGGAAACTAAGTGCAGCTAGTTAGCAGTCTTTCCAGCTTCAGTTTGAAGTGATTGTGTTAGCTGTGTTGTTGGCTAGATCCTCGGACCAACAGCTTCAGTTTGAAGTGATTGTGTTAGGTGTGTTGTTGGCTAGCTCCTCTGAACAACAGCTTCAGTTTGAAGTGATTGTGTTAGCTGTGTTGTTGGCTAGCTCCTCTGAACAACAGCTTCAGTTTGAAGTGATTGTGTTAGGTGTGTTGTTGGCTAGCTCCTCTGAACAACAGCTTCAGTTTGAAGTGATTGTGTTAGCTGTGTTGTTGGCTAGCTCCTCTGAACAACAGCTTCAGTTTGAAGTGATTGTGTTAGCTGTGTTGTTGGCTAGATCCTCTGACCAACAGTGTCCTGACGAGTGAGCACATTTATCACAGGCAAAATCATGTCTCATTAGCTCATTGTTATGGATGTATACAAATATACTGTATGTCACTAGAAAACAGCTTAAACAAATGCAAGCTACTTTGCTGTTATTCTGTCTGCACTTTTTGGTGTGACTCTTTTCTGTTATTCTGGCTGCACTGTTTGACATGACTAAGTTAGATGTAGTTGGCTCGCTAGCAAGCAAGGGATAAGAACGTTGCCAGTCAGTATGGCAATAGAACATTTCGAACTAATGACTGGGATGCGTTCATAGATACAGAACAAAAAGACTGAATGACTGGGTCTTGTCTCTGGCAACCGAACCGATAGAATGACCAGCCGGCTTGGTTAGCAACCCTAGATTGAAAGGGGCTACTTCTATGTGAATTAATGAGGAGGCGGAACACACCTAAATTCAAACTGTTGTTAGAAAATAAAACTTATTAGAAAATAATTAGAAATTGAAACATAGCCTATAGATAATTAGCAGGCAGCGCGTGTTAACTGTCCTGTTGCGTAACGATCACATTTTGGAACAGTGAGTGCATTCTGACATCACCTACATAAAACGACTCACGCCGTCAGAGCTCACGTGTGAAAAGGTAAAAACATTATTGGCATTGTTGAAATCGATTTTCATAAATAGTTAGCAAGCTAATATTTAGGAGGACTGATGGTTTGACTAGCTAGCAAGTTTGTTCTCTAGGTTACCATGGCAACTAGTGCAGCCATCTACTAAACTAGCAAGCAACTTCGTGACTACCTCATGAAGCTGGTTGAGAGAATGCCAAGAGTGTGCAAAGCTGTTATCAAGGCAAAGGGTGGCTACTTTGATGAATCTCAAATACAAAATATATTTTGATTTGTTAAACACTTTTTTGTTTACGACATGATTCCATATGTGTTATTTCATAGTTTTGATGTCTTCACTATTATTCTACAATGGAGAAAATAGTAAAAAATTAAGAAAAACCCTGTAAAGAGTAGGTGTGTCCAAACTTTTGACTGGTACTGTATGTTTATGCAGATTGAAGAGCTGCTGGAGAGAGGAGATATGGATGTTTAGCTTTCTGTGCTCCTCTGCAGTTTCCTGTTGCTCTCTGTTTACATTACTACTTATCAGATGGCTGTATCACTATGACCTTTCAAGGTCATAATATAGAGTCATACTGAAGATAGGAAACAGCACAGGTAGACAAGTGACTTTGTTCAGCATAGGTGAAGTGTTGTTTCCATTGTGTTTTCTGTAGGCGGTTTCAGTTTGTTTATACACAGCTGTCTGAATGTGAACATGCTTCTACTTTAGGCCTCTGGTTTTCACAAGTATCCCTGGGTACAAGAGAGAGTGGAACTTAGTTAAAACACTCTCGGTGTACTATGAGTGGGAGCAATTATGGTTTTAAAATCTGTGAATTAATCACTGGTAAAGCTTATGGAAATATACTTCTGTTACCTTTTCAAGCCTTTGTGACTGACTTCCCCCTCTTGTTTGTTTTAGTTTTAATTATTCATCACAAGTGTTTGATAGGGGTGTCACACAGCTGGCTGAGAGATGGCCTCATTCTGGAATATGTCAATTAGTCTCTGTGTGTTGGAGTGTGATGTTGACATGGGGTGTGATGTGAGAGGATGCCAATGATTTATCAGTTGAGACAGAGAGCGTACCTGACTCCTGCTCTGTCCCAAAGCATGTCCAATATCAGCCTTGACCTGCAGCTACCTTATCTTCATCCACAGACATTACATGCCGTCATGTTTAATTGGCTGTCTGGCATGATATAACATCTTGGTTACAGGTGCAAGCTAAAACATCCCAGTGTACAAATAATGAATTGTAGAGTTTTCCGTTTCAATATGCCTGCTAGCGTCTAATGCTGTTTTCACAAATCAGGCAACAAGTACCTTTGAGACAGGATATGGCAAAATTGATTATCATTGTATTCTGTAAAGTATTGAGTGTAAAGGTGAACTATGCGGAGCAGTAGCTCTGTTTCAACAGTACTCTATTTCATTTGCTAAGTCTCAGTAGTGCTCCTACTGTGCCAGTGAGGTCTGTCAGTGAGGTAGTGATGGCTTCATGTGCTGTGTGGACTGGCAGCTGTAAGCTGTGTGTGTTAAATAAGCCGGAGAGGTATACTACAAAGCAGGATTAGCCAGCTAACTCGTCTAAATATTTGTGATGATATTTTGTAGAAAGATACACTTGAAATGGGCATGGTCTAATTAATTTAACAAACGAATGACATATTTAAGTTCAGCTATGATTTTAACCATAAAATCAATAGTTATTTCTGGTTGCTTATCAAAGTTAGCTGGCTAACTCATTGATTTAGCTTTGTAGTGTACCCCTCTGGTCTCTGACTTGTACTCTAAACTTCCCAACCTATCAGCTTCTCAACTGATACTTCCTGATGGCTCTCTGACAGCTGAGTGACGGTTGGCTCTGAGGCTAGCCCCTCAGCCCCTCAGCACATCACATCATGCAGAATAGACAGCTGTATTCTCACCCACCTCTTCCCCATCCCTCACTCCTCTTATCAAACTCTGTTTTTCTCTCTTTAACCATTTTCCTTCTCACTCCTTCACTCACACTCTTGGTCGTGCAGTCAACTGATCAAGCGAGCATTGCTGTTGCTTAGCAACAAGTGTGTGTGTGTGTGTATGTTTGTATTTAGATGTGTGACAGCGAGAGAGTGTGTGTGTGTTGGGGCGAAGAGCAACCCAGAGTGCACAACAGCATCGTTTTTAACCGTGGTGACACAACCCTTTAGCACAACAGCATCGTTTTTAACCGTGGTGACAACCCAGAGAGCACAACAGCATCGTTTTTAACCGTGGTGACACAACCCTTTAGCACAACAGCATCGTTTTTAACCGTGGTGACAACCCAGAGAGCACAACAGCATCGTTTTTAACCGTGGTGACACAACCCTTTAGCACAACAGCATCGTTTTTAACCGTGGTGACAACCCAGAGAGCACAACAGCATCGTTTTTAACCGTGGTGACACAACCCTTTAGCACAACAGCATCGTTTTTAACCGTAGTGACACAACCCTTTAGCACAACAGCATCGTTTTTAACCGTGGTGACAACCCAGAGAGCACAATAGCATCGTTTTTAACCATGGTTGCGTCACCGTGCCAACCTTTGATTCCCTCTTCTCTTCTCTTCTCTTCTGTTGCTGTTTCTGTTGGTTTTGTGAAATGGCATGCATGGCTGGGGTTAGGCCCTGCCTTCTTCTCCTATCCACCTATGAACTGGGCCTCTCCACCTTGAACTGAATCCGTCTTCTCCTGTTTTTTCCTCCTGTTCAACCAGCTCCGTTACCATAGCCACCCATGTCTTGCCAATGGAGGTTAAAGCTTAGAGAGAGTGCTTTTAATTTCGCATTTATCAGGAACAAGCCTGGTAAATTTCACTTTCTACTTAATATGTGCTTCATATCTAAGATTATTCCAAGTAGTGGCTGTAGTCTTTTGATGGGCTGTCTAGCCTTCCCTATTGGCTGGCCTGCTACTTGCCTGATTAAAAAGCAGTTCCATTGTGTTGTCATCTACTTAGGTTTTATTACAACCATGTCTCAGAACTTCCTCTGCCAATTACTTCCAAGAGCTTGGCTCGCTTAAATAGTCTTTTATGTCCTCGTTTGGTCGCATCAAGCTTCAGGTCTTGCTAGAGAATAATGTATTATGCAACATCGTTTCAGAGCAAGCAGGGTCTCTGAAATACTTTGTATGATATGCTAATAGCCAGTTTTTTGGGTTGATCTGAACACATTGAACGTTTTCATGGCTTGTTTGTATCTATATTTCACAGCTACAGTGTCACTATTATGTGAACAACAACAACATCCACACACAAAGAAGTAAGACAGGAAATGGTAGGATTTCTCTTGTAAGAAGAAATAGACAGAGATTACAGCGCTATTAGCTACCCTCCTGTCTCAATCAAATAGCAAATCCAACAGGACATGAACCCACTATGGCACTGTCCCCTGGGACACTCAACAATACAACAGAGATTGTAATTAATTAACATTTTGAAGGTCTTTATATCTTTCAGCCTGAAAACACTGTTTTATACTTACTCACAGCAGGACTTTTAAGGCATACTTAACTTCTACTTGGTACTCATCCCGGGTTCCGGGAGCACCCTCATCAGTAAAAAAGTTGACTAGCATAGCCTAGCATAGTGTCACAAGTAAATACTAGCATCTAAATATCATGTAATCACAAGTCCAAGACACCAGATGAAAGATACACATCTTTTGAATCCAGCCATCATTTCCGATTTTTAAAATGTTTTACAGGGAAACACAATATGTATTTCTATTAGCTAACCACGATAGCAAAAGACCCAACCGCATATTTTCACAATTTTTTTACTGCATAGGTAGCTATCACAAATTCGACCAAATAAAGATATAAATAGTCACTAACCAATAAACAACTTCATCAGATGACAGTCTGATAACAAATTTATTGTATAGCATATGTTTTGTTCGAAAAATGTGCATATTTCAGGTATAAATCATAGTTTTACATTGCAGCCACCATCACAAGTCTCACCAAAGCAGCTAGAATAACTACAGAAACCAACGTGAAATACCTAAATACTCATCATAAAACATTTATGAAAAATACATGGTGTACAGCAAATGATAGACAAACATCTTGTGAATCCAGCCAATATTTCAGATTTTTTAAGTGTTTTACAGCGAAAACACAATATAGCATTATATTAGCTTACTACAATAGCCTACCACACAACCGCATTCATTCAAGGCACGTTAGCGATAGCGAATAAACCAGCAAAAGATATTAATTTTTTCACTAACCTTCTCAAACTTCATCAGATGACAGTCCTATAACATCATATTACACAATACATATATGGTTTGTTTGAAAATGTGCATATTTAGCGGTACAATTCGTGGTTGAACAATGTGAATACTAGCCAAAATGCACAAAATTATCCGGATATATTTCTGACACTCACATCATCTAATCAAATAACTAATCATATACTTTACTAAAAAATACAGGTTGGACAGCAAATGAAAGATACACTAGTTCTTAATGCAACCGATGTGTTAGATTAAAAAAAATAACCTTAGTACGACATACAGCTTACGTTATAGCGAGACAGCGCCCGAAATCTGGGCGGAATATAGTCTAAACATTTTCGACAGAAATACGAAATAATGTCATAAATGGTCCCTACTATTTGATGAGCTTCCATCAGAATCTTGTACAAGGTGTCCTTTTTCCAGAATGATCGTTGTTCGGTTGTAGAATGTCGTCTTCATCTATCGATTTAGCTAACAAAGCTGGCCATGCGGCACGGAAGTGCCCAACTCATCAGAACGCATAACAAACAAAATACCGAAAATCGCAATCAACTGATATAAACTGATATAAGTCGGTTTAATATAACTAGTTTATGATGTTTTTAACACATATATCAAATAAAATCAGAGCCGGATATATCTAACTTCTAAAACGAAAGCTTTTCTGAACGCATTGCAGAGGTCCCTCATGCGTCAAGCCAAACGGTGAAAAGACCAGACCCACGGTTCCAAGAGGTCTTGTTCGGCCTCAGATCTAGCTAGACACCCCATTCCAACTCTCACTGCCTACTGACATCTAGTGGAAGGCGTATGCAGTGCATGTAGACCCATAGATTCCATGCAAATTAATAAACTGACCCTGGAAATGAGCCCTCGATTTCAGATTTCTCACTTCCTGACAAGAAGTTTGCTGCAAAATGAGTTCTGTTTTACTCACAGATATAATTCAAACGGTTTTAGAAACTAGAGAGAGTTTTCTATCCAATAGTAATAATAATATGCATATTGTATGAGCAAGAATTGAGTACGAGGCAGTTTAATTTGGGAACAATTTTTTACAAAGTGGAAATAGCGCCCCCCCTATTGAGAAAAGGTTTTAATATGCATGCACATAGTCATATATACACTCCTCAAAAAATAAATGGAACACTTAAACAACACATTGTAACTCCAAGTCAATCACACTTCTGTGAAATCAAACTGTCCACTTAGGAAGCAACACTGATTGACAATACATTTCACATGCTGTTGTGCAAATGGAATAGACAACAGGTGGAAATTATAGGCAATTAGCAAGACACCCCCAATAAAGGAGTGGTTCTGCAGGTGGTGACCACAGACCACTTCTCAGTTCCTATGCTTCCTGGCTGATGTTTTGGTCACTTTTGAATGCTGGCAGTGCTTTCACTCTTGTGGTAGCATGAGATGGAGTCTACAACCCACACAAGTGGCTCAGATAGTGCAGCTCATCCATGATGGCACATCAATGCGAGCTGTGGCAAGAAGGTTTGCTGTGTCTGTCAGTGTAGTGTCCAGAGCATGGAGGCGCTACCAGGAGACAGGCCAGTACATCAGGAGACGTGGAGGAGGCCGTAGGAGGTCAACAACCCAGCAGCAGGACCGCTACCTCCGCCTTTGTGCAAGGAGGAGCACTGCCAGAGCCCTGCAAAATGACCTCCAGCAGGTCACAAATGTGCATGTGTCTGCTCAAATGGTCAGAAACAGACTCCATGAGGGTGGTATGAGGGCCCGACATCCACAGTTGGGAGTTGTGCTTACAGCCCAACACCGTGCAGGATGTTTGGCATTTGCCAGAGTACACCAAGATTGGCAAATTCGCTACTGGCGCCCTGTGCTCTTCACAGATGAAAGCAGGTTCACACGCACATGTGACAGACGTGACAGAGTCTGGAGACGCCGTGGAGAACGTTCTGCTGCCTGCAACATTCTCCAGCATGACCGGTTTGGCGGTGGGTCAGTCATGGTGTGGGGTGGCATTTCTTTGGGGGGCCGCACAGCCCTCCATGTGCTCGCCAGAGGTAGCCTAACTGCCATTCGGCACCGAGAGGAGATCCTCAGACCCCTTGTGAGACCATATGCTGGTGCGGTTGGCCCTGGGTTCCTCCTAATGCAAGACAATGCTAGACCTCATGTGGCTGGAGTGTGTCAGCAGTTCCTGCAAGAGGAAGGCATTGATGCTATGGACTGGCCCGCCCGTTCCCCAGACCTGAATCCAATTGAGCACATCTGGGACATCATGTCTCGCTCCATCCACCAAGCCACGTTGCACCACAGACTGTCCAGGAGTTGGCGGATGCTTTAGTCCAGGTCTGGGAGGAGATCCCTCAGGAGACCATCCGCCACCTCATCAGGAGCATCCCCAGGCGTTGTAGGGAGGTCATACAGGCACGTGGAGGCCACACACACACTACTGAGCCTCATTTTGACTTGTTTTGAGGACATTACATCAAAGTTGGATCAGCCTGTAGTGTGGTTTTCCACTTAAATTTTGAGTGACTCCAAATCCAGACCTCCATGGGTTGATAAATTTGATTTCCATTGATAATTTTTGTGTGATTTTGTTGTCAGCACACTCAACTATGTAAAGAAAAAAGTATTTAATAAGAATATTTCATTCATTCAGATCTAGGATGTGTTATTTTAGTGTTCCCTTTATTTTTTTGAGTAGTGTATATACACACACACTAAAGATGTATGCACACACAAACTTTGTTTTCGTGAAATTTCATGACTTTTTGTGGTGTAAAAATGTTTCACCATTAAAAATCCTATTTTCCCAAACCCTTACCCTAATACTAACCCTAACCTAAACCCCAAAAACCCTAAACCTAACCTTAAACGTAACCCTAAACCTAAACTTAACCCTAAATCTAAGCCTTAAACATTTGAACAAATTCAGGACCTGAAAAAAGTCCAGACTACCTTTTCATGACATTCAGGTGAAATATTAGTACTTTGGGGTCCAGTTAATGTAGGAAAACAAACACACACAGACACGCACACAGCATGCATGACCCCCAGTGTGCGTCAGTGTTTTTGTCTGACCATGGGGATCAGAGGAACCTGCGCTGAATAGGAGAGCAACACAAACACAGACACACACTCACTAACGCAGTGTACAAACGGGGGTGTTTTTCGGGCTTTCAGAAATGCCTATCTGCCTGCAGCAGTAATGGAGTCGGTTTAGGTTCTTTCACGAGTCACATCAGAGCTCATTATCCCTGTGCCCAGTAGTGTGTGTGTGAAGCCCTCCTGCCTATCCTCTGTCCCACCGCCCACCCGCCTCCCATGTCTGATAGTCTGTCTGTACACTGTACCTTCACAGGAAAACATTCAATTTATGCTGCTGAAGCAATTTGTACTGCTATTCTGGGAAAAAACAAAGTACAGCAACCCCATGAGATGTAATTGTTTGTTGCACAGATTCTGAATGCTACTGCACTGCTTTTGAAAGCTGATCCA
Organism: Salvelinus fontinalis; assembly: GCF_029448725.1. Lineage (NCBI taxonomy): Eukaryota > Metazoa > Chordata > Actinopteri > Salmoniformes > Salmonidae > Salvelinus > Salvelinus fontinalis. Next base: position 32,848,984 of record NC_074695.1, read on the forward strand.
CTGTGACTAAAAACTTGTAGAATTGCATTACTTTGGCAAATAGATAGTGCTGTGCATAGATTAGGTAAAATTTAATTAAACATGGAGACTCTCCCTTTCTCTTTTCTTTAGGGGCTGGCTGCCCCATCCTGACAAACTCTCACACACAGTAAAGTCACTCATAGTATTTTAGAAAACCCAGAGCTTTGCTGTGGCTGATGTGATGCTTAGGGAGGGAGACAATTAAATAAACCCACCACAAAGAGAAAGTTTGCTAGCTTAGTGTCTTAAGCCTGACAGCAGGCTATGTAGAGTAGTTTCTCAGGCTCACTTCACTTTCCGGACAGGAAGTTTCCTTCACCCAGGGGAGAGGGGAGGGTTTTGGGATGACTATGCTGTGTTTCTGTACTGTAGAGTAGACAGCAAGAGTCTGACAGGTTGCCTTTGCCGGAGGCAGAGATACCCTATTGTCCAGGGTGGGAAGGAGTATCAAGCTGACAGATCCAGAACACACTGTATAATTACATCCCTATTCGTCACTTTGTTGAACCTCCCAGCACACCTTCATATTCAGTGACTTACACAACCCACTATTCCTTTCTCTAGGGATATATATTACCATTAACTGAAATCAGAGCCTAATAGGATAATGCTGACTTGCTAATAGAACATTACATTCTCATAGGCAGTTTCATCTTTAGGATTGTAGCTTCATCCTGCACCAGCTATTCCCTCCAGTCACACTTCAATCGAGTATAGGCTTAACTGAATGAACAGAGGTAGAATGCAATGTGGAATTTTATGAAATAGTTGTACCATGGGGTATTGCCTCGTCTCCGTGGAATGCTCCTCGGAACCAAGTGCCAATGACACATAGCCCTTTGCTGGACAGCTGGCATCGAACCCCCCCCCCCCCCCCCAACCCCCAAAATAAATAAGTTACTCACCAGGGAGAAGGGACACAGCGGAGAAACGGTTGGATCTAAAGATTGAAACAATGATTATTAGATGTAAAAGAGATGCATGCGAAGAATAGAACAAAACTGCAATTCTGCTGTAATGGAAAGTATTATATGAAAATGTGTATTAATGCGAGGTGCGTTGAGCGTAGGATTCAAATGTTGTTTAATGTGTAGGGTTGACATGAGACGTCTGCATGTATATCTACCCAACCATGCATGCCATAATGCAACATACAGTACCAGTCAAAAGTTTGGACACACCTACTCATAGCAGAATTTTTCTTTATTTTTACTATTTTCTGTATTGTAGAATAACACAAAACTATGAAATAACACATATGTACTCATGTAGTAACCAAATAAGTGTTCAACAAATCAAAATATATTTTGCATTTGAGATTCTTCAAATTAGCCACCCTTTGCCTTGATGACAGCTTTGCACACTCTTGGCATTCTCTCAACCAGCTTGAGTTGTGACAAGGTAGGGGTGGTGAACAGAAGATAGCCCTATTTGGTAAAAGACCAAGTCCATATTATGGCAAGAACAGCTCAAATAAGCAAAGAGAAACGACAGTCCATCATTAATTTAACCTCTACGGGATCTGTGTGTCCCCCACGGGACGGTTGCGCTAATGTGATTAGCATGAGGTTAAGTAAAAAAAAACATTTCCCAGGACATAGACATATCTGATGTGGGCAGAAAGCTTATTGTTCATCTAACTGCACTGTCCAATTTACAGTAGCTATTACAGTGAAATAATACCATGCTGTTGTTTGAGGAGAGTGCACAGTTATGAACTTGAAAATGCATTAATAAACCAATTAGGCACATTTGGGCAGTCTTGATGATACAACATTTTGAACAGAAATACAATGGTTCATTGGATCAGTCTAAGACTTTGCACATACACTGATGCCATCAAGTGGCCAAATCTAAATTGCTCCTGGGCTGTAATAATACATTATGGCCTTTCTCTTGCATTTCAAAGATGATGGTACAAAAAATTTAAACGCTCATGTTTTTTCTTTGTATTATCTTTTACCAGATCTAATGTGTTATATTCTCCTACATTAATTTCACATTTCCACAAACTTCAAAGTGTTTCCTTTCAAATGGTATCAAGAATATGCATATCCTTGTTTCAGGTTCTGAGCTACATGCAGTTAGATTTGGGTATGTCATTTTAGGTGAAAATTGAAACAAAGGGTCCGATCCTTAAGAGGTTTGACATGAATGTCAGTCAATCCGGGAAAATTTCAAGAACTTTGAAATGTTCTTCAAGTGCAGTCGCTAAACCCGTCATGCGCTATGATGAAACTGACTCTCATGAGGACCGCCACAGGAAAGGAAGACCCAGAGTTACCTCTGCTGCAGAGGATAAATTCATTAGAGTTAACTGCACCTCAGATTGCAGCCCAAATAAATGCTTCACGGAGTTCAAGTAACAAACACATCTCAACATCAACTGTCTTCATGGTCAAATTGCTGCAAAGAAACCACTACTAAGGACACCAATAAGAAGAAGAGACTTACTTGGGCCAAGAAACACGAGCAATGGACATTAGACCGGTGGAAATCTGTCCTTTGGTCTGATGAGTCCAAATTTTAGTTTTTGGTTCCAACCTCCGTGTCTTTGTGAGAAGCAGAGTAGGTGAACGGATGATCTCCACATGTATGGTTCTCACCATGAACCATGGAGGTGTGATGGTGTGGGGGTGCTTTGCTGGTGTCTGTGATTTATTTAAAATTCAAGGATCACTTAACCAGCAAAGCTACCACAGTATTCTGCAGCGATACGCCATCCCATCTGGTTGCGCTTAGTGGGACTTTAATTTGTTTTTCAACAGAACAATGACCTAAAACACAGGCTGTGTAAGGGCTATTTTAGCAAGATGGAGAGTGATGGAGTGCTGTAACAGAGGACCTGGCCTCCACAATCACCCGACATCAACCCAGTTGAGATGGTTTGGGATGAGTTGGACCACAGAGTGAAGGAAAAGCAGCCCACAAGTGCTCAGCATATGTGGGAACTCCTTCAAGACTGTTGGAAAAGCATTTCTCAGGAAGCTGGTTGAGAGAATTCCAAGAGTGTGCAAAGCTGTCATCAAGGAAAAGGGTGGCTATTTTGATTTGTTTAACACTTTTTTGGTTACTACATGATTCCGTATGTGTTATTTCATAGTTTTGATGTCTTCACTATTATTCTACAATGTAGAAAATAGTAAAAATAAAGAAAAACCCTGCAATGAGTAGGTGTGTCCAAACTTTTGACTGGTACTGTACGTATATAATTAACATCAAACGCTAGCTTAGCGTTGACCTCAATAGTGCATGCCGAAATGCGTGAAGATATGGGCACCTGCCAAGAGTCCCAGCCTAATGTTGATCTGCAGAGTCCCTTGCATTGTTACAATATGAGAAGGTGAATGATGAGTGATTGCCACCGCCATATGCATGGGTGTAAGTGGATAAGTATTATGTGATCTTTGTAAATAAAGCATAGCACGCTGGCACCAGAATCAAACATTTTCTGATGTGTTTAGACGAAATGCTACGTACAGTATGCTTATATGTAGAACCCAACCATGTATGCTGTAATGCGATTTGTATGATATAATGGGACGTTTTCTTTGCTTCAAACCCAGTCATGCATGCAGTAATACAAAGCGATAGGGACAGATTACAGATAGCGTTGAGGTGAAAGAAAACACCTTTGTGTTACTTGAGAAAGGAAGAGAAGTGAAACATATGAGGGTTGAAGAGGAGGGATGAGAAAATAATGATGAGCAGAACAGGGTCGAGCTTGAAGATATATTAGCCTAAAGCATGAGAAAGGATTGAGTGGTAGTGCGAGCTATTATGATAGTACACCAGGAACCCGATTTAGAATTCTTAAGAATGAGACTGTAATGATTAGGGTGAAAAGACCAGATCAGGAAAAACCTAGATCACGTGAAGGAATAAAAGTGATAGGAGTTGTGAATGCACCATTTGAGGGAAACCATAAGAAAACAGTAAGAAGATATCCTCACCAAAACATCAATGCAGAGAGAAACTGCCTTGTCTGGGGGCCTGGAGCATATGCTGTAGAATAGGAAGTAGCAGGTATCTTAGTATTGAGAATAAAACTGTTGTGATGGGATGAAGAGTTGTGCTGATTGAAAATGAGTTGCCTGAAATGTGATTTGCCTAGTGTGCAACATGCTGTCTCTAGGCCTATGAGTTGAGGCCCACTATAGAATTACCAATTATCCGTAATGTAAACCAATCAACTGCAGACTACTGAGCCTGAAAATCCCCTAAAGTAAATGGATGGGAAGCATCTGTAGTAATACCTGTCCTTCGAGGGCCAACTGTTTAACATATTATGAGATCTTGAGATCAGACACTGTTGCAACAACCATAGTAAAAGTATTATGAAAACTGGCTGCTAACCAAGAAATGCCAGTTTTAGCACCCATAAAAGTCATGAAAGATTCTATAGATTTGAATAGAGATTTAATTCTCTGTGAACCTACTTCTATATACTGTATCTGCATACTGCAGTTGTGTTATTGATTCAAAAAGGGTCTGTCTGGTGATTTATCTGACAGGACATATAGTAGCAGTGCATTAATGATTAATAATAATACTGCATTTTGCTTGGCAGACGACTTTCAGAACACTGAAGGACACCTTCCATTAAAAGTAGGCCTACACACAGTAAAATCAAGTGTATCAATCAGTAGTGCAGTAGATTAACCTATTGTTCGATAATGTAGTCAATACTTCAACTTGATGCTTTGGAATAGGAGATAGAGATCGATCTGTCTCTTGTTTACATGCCACTAGATATTCTGGTTACAGAACAAGGTCAAGTCAGACAGGTTGGTCCTCATCTGTCACTGCCTAGTTCAGGCATGGGCAACATTGATGAGAGTGGGGGCCACAAAAAATCTGAGGGGCCAACTTCTCTCACAGAGGCTGATTTGATCTATTAGTGTATTCTGTATGCAATGATTACTAATAGTCTGATCTTAGTAGGTAAGACTTGAATCAGGTGTCAGGTGTCACACACATACACAAACACACACACATACGCAAAACGATAAGAAGCAAATACCCCCTGGAGTTGGTGAGAATTAGTAACTAGGATATGAATATGGATTAATGTCTCATTAAGACAGCTTATTGAGATCATCTGCTGATTTAATTTGTCTCACTCTGACCAGCACCCTGCCCCTGTCACCAACCCTCCTGCCACACTCCTCAATCCCTTTCTCTAAGCAGCAAGTCCCCCCAAAACTCACAAATGTTCATAGTGCTTGTAATTTCAACAGAATTACACTGAAAGGAAGTTCAATCCAGCATGCAGTCCAGTGTCCTGTTGGTGTCTGTTTCCTGAGCGCATGAAGATTGCAGAACACATTTGAAATGTTATTTCAAAGCTATAGTAGTTTCTCATTAGTTATGTCTGCCTCATGCTTCTGCAGAAAATAACTTTCCAAAATGTATTTTCACCCACCCATTTCAACCCCCTCTCATCTTCTCCCTCTGTGTCTCTCTCCCTCTACCCTCTACTCCTCCGAGATGTGTTTCTCTCATTTATTTCACTTGGCTGAAGGGTGTTCGGAAGCAGAGGGAGGATTGCGGTGGGCCCTACATGGGGAAGTTTCATTAGCAATTCAGCTAATGCCTTCACTGGCGCACCACTCTATCTGAAATCTACCATTAAGTGATGAGAGGCTGAAGGAGAAATGAAGATGAATCCATCCCTCTGTCACCTCTGTCACTCCATCTATCCTTCACCTTCTCCAACTAATGTCCTCCCTGATGTCACAGGCTGTATACAGATCCTCCAAGGACTTTGTCACAAAGTAATGTAGAGCCATACAATACGATACCATAGAGCAAAACTTTGTTTCTGTTTCTTTACTTTGTAATCACATAGTGACTAGGGCTTGGAATTGCCAGTGACCTTATGATACAATAATATTACAAAACTTAGGTGTCGATACGAAATGTATTGTGATTCTCACTATTCGATACTGCGATTTAATGTTCCAAACATATTGCTCACTATATGTTTGCTGCAGAGAGATGAGAGAGCACAAGAAACCGAGTTTTGATCAGTCAGGGACATAAAGGATCTGAAAACATGTTGACTCACTATATTTTGCTACCACCACTAATAGTTAGCCACTTATCAAAACATAGGCAGCTTTTCCTTTTCCTTGAGTTACTATGGCGATGTCTGTTTCTATGCAAAGCGGTTGCTAATGGAAGGTTAGTGGGGTGGGGGGGGCATATGAGTAAGGCATAGAAGCCATCTCAGAAGTATCACGAAGTGTATATATTTACTGGCAGTGCCAGTTATATTCAGCCTGTATTTCAGAATGTATATGTTGGAACTGGCAAGAGGGAGTGCCGAGCTGGGTTTTACTCTTGGGTCGGCAGGTAGCCTAGTGGTTAGAGCGTTGGGCCAGTAACTGAAAGGTTGCTGGATCGAATCCCTGAGCTGACAAGGTAAAAATCTGTTGTTTTTCCCCTGAACCCACTGTTCCCCAGTAGGCCATCATTGTAAATATAAATTTGTTCTTAACTGACTTGCCTAGTTAAATAAAGGTTAAAAAAATCGAATATAAAAAAAAAAAATTAAAGCACATAAGGTTACTTGCAGCCAGATTGCCTCACAAGTCGGCCACTGAGAAGATATGGTTTTGTAAATGGAATAAATACAAGACTATGTGAAATCTACAGAGAGTGGTTTTGCCCAAGAGAAGCTCATCAAATGAATAATGTAATAGTGGTGAAAGATGAAAGAAAGCTTCAGTGTTCCCTCGTGAATATATATGTTGAACCATCTTCCTGTCTTTGTGAAGTAATTCTGAGCAGCATGTTCTCTCCACAGTAAAAGTCTTTGTCCTCATTTGTTGTGAAGACAGACTTTATTTGTTCCCTTTATTTTGTTTAGACCAACGCTGAAATGGAGTAGGTAGAGTGTGTAACGGCATAGCCGAAGTTCTGCCAATTCATTGAGCTATGGCACTTTATTGTCCCAGAGGGAAACTTTTATTTGGACAATTAAAGAGTGATGCTGCTTCCGCACAAATAACAACGTTTTTTTTTACTACCCCTTAGACCAGGCCCGGGCAAAGGCCGGAACGGGGGCCGTATGAGGCCCGCGACTTGATTCAATACGGCCTGCGGCATCATGCTCAGATCACATAAAGAATTTGCAATAGTAAAGTTTTTTTATTTTTTATTTGTTATTCAAATTAAAAGCCCAAAGAATACTCGCCTTTGTGTAAGGATTTACAGTTGAAGTCAGAAGTTTACATACACCTTAGCCAAATACATTTAAACTCAGTTTTTCACAATTACTGACATTTAATCCTAGTAAAAATTCCCTGTCTTAGGTCAGTTAGGATCACAACTTTATTTTAAGAATGTGAAATGTCAGAGTAATAGTAGAGAGAATGATTTCTTTCAGCTTTTAATTCTTTCATCACATTCCCAGTGAGTCAGAAGTTTACATACACTCAATTAGTATGTGGTAGCATTGCCTTTCAATTGTTTAACTTGGGTCAAACGTTTTGGGTAGCCTTCCACAAGCTTCCCACAATAAGGTGGGTGCATTTTGGCCCAGAACTGGTGTAACCGAGTCAGGTTTGTAGGCCTCCTTGCTCGCACACGCTTTTTCAGTTCTGCCCACAAATTTTCTATAGGATTGAGGTCAGGGCTTTGTGATGGCCACTCCAATACCTTGACTTTTTTTTTTTTTTGCCACAACTTTGGAAGTATGCTTGGGGTCATTGTCCATTTGGAAGACCCATTTGTGACCAAGCTTTAACTTCTTGACTGATGTCTTGAGATGCTGCTTCAGTATAGCCACATACTTTTCCTCCCCCATGATTCCACCTATTTTGTGAAGTGTACCAGTCCCTCCTGCAGCAAAGCACCCCCACAACAAGATGCTGCCACCCCCGTGCTTCACGGTTGGGATGGTGTTCTTCGGTTTGCAAGCCTCCCCCTTTTTCCTCCAAACATAACGATAGTCATTATGGCCAAACAGGTGTATTTTTGTTTCATCAGACCAGAGGACATTTCTCCAAAAAGTACGATCTTTGTCCCCATGTGCAGTTGCAAACCGTAGTCTGGATTTTTTTTATGGCGGTTTTGGAGCAGTGGCTTCTTCCTTGCTGTGCGGCCTTTCAGGTTATGCCGATTTAGGACTCGTTTTACTGTGGATATAGATACTTTTGTACCTGTTTCCTCCAGCATCTTCACAAGGTCCTTTGCTGTTGTTCTAGGATTGATTTCCACTTTTCTCACCAAAGAACGTTCATCTCTAGGAGACAGAACGCGTCTCCTTCCTGCGCAGTATGACGGCTGTGTGGTCCCATGGTGTTTATACTTGCGTATTATTGTTTGTACAGATGAACATGGTACCTTCAGATGTTTGGAAATTGCTCCCAAGGATGAACCAGACTTGTGGAGGTACAATTTTCTTTCTGAGGTCTTGGCTGATTTCTTTTGATTTTCCCATGATGTCAAGCAAAGATGCACTGAGTTTGAAGGTAGGCCTTGAAATACATCCACAGGTACACATGCAATTGACTCATGTTATGTCAATTAGCCTATCAGAAGCTTCTAAATCTATGACATCATTTTCTGGAATTTTCCAAGCTTTTTAAAGGCACAGTCAACTTAGCGTACGTAAACTTCTGACCCACTGGAATTGTGATACAGTTAATTATAAGTGAAATAATCTGTCTGGAAACAATTGTTGGAAAAAATACTTATGTCATGCACAAAGTAGATGTCCTAACCGACTTGCCAAAACTATAGTTTGTTAACAAGAAATTTGTGGAGTGGTTGAAAAATTTGTTTTAATGACTCCAACCTAAGTGTATGTAAACTTCTGACTTCAACTAACTTCCACTGCTTTTGGGACATTTATTTTGAAGGCACGTATAAATAACAACTGCACGAGGACAGACAGTGACTGACAGGCTGACACATGTCACAGTTACAAATAGTAGCTAGCTACTAAGCACACAGCTTTCTCTGATACCTCAATAAAGAAATATTTCGATGTCCACTCTTGCTGGAACACCCTACATTCATTGTCTATTTTCCTTTCCTTTGAAAAACTATTTTTTTGCACAATTTCTAGTGTGCAAAGAGAGCATCGCTGTCTTGAAAGACTACAACTTGTCCAAACACTTCCAGACAAAGGATGCAGAGAAATATAGGAATATGTCTTCCTTAGCAGAGGGCAAGTGCATCGAAAGAGTTTCTCAGTTTCTCAGTTGCAAAAGCAGCAAGGACATTTCACAAAACTGCATTCAGCAAATTACGAAATTGCGAGAGCTAGCTATGTACTGTCCCACAAAATTGCTGAACAATAGCACAAAAAAAAAATAGCAAGCCATTTGCTGAGGGCGAATTCATTAAAGAATGTTTAATTGACTCTGCAGCAATACTTTGCCCCGAAAAGAAAGAGCTGTTTGAAAATGTTTCCCTGTCAATAGAAACAAATGTTGAGAACATTGCAGAGAATACGGTTGAAAGAAAAGGTAAAGGATTTCACCTATTTCTCCTTGTCCCTGGATGAGAGCAGAGATGCACGCGACATGGCTCAGTTGTTGATATTCTTATGAGACATAACCCCAGACTTTGAAATTACAGAGGAGTTTGCTTCAGTGCAGTTAATGAAGAGCACAACCACAGGGAAAGATTTATTGGAGGAGGTTAATAAGTGTGTGGCAAAGCTGGGACTGAGTTTTGAAAAGTTATCCAGTGTGACCTCTGATGGGTGCCCAAACTTGACAGGAAAAAACGTTGGCCTTTAGAAAAGGATACAAGATCAAGTAGCTGAGCTGAACCCAGATCAGAAAATTATTTTCCTGCTTTGCATTATTCATCAGTCGGTGCTCTGTAAATGTGTTCTGAAAATGAGCCATGTTGTGGATACAGTCACTAAAGTGGTAAACTTCATAAGAGCAACATCTTTAAACCACAGATAGTTTATCTCACTGTTGGAAGAGACAGAGTCAGGTCATGCAGATCTCCCCTACCACACAAATGTGAGATGGTTGAGTTTGGGGAAGGTGCTTAAAAAGGTGTGGGACCTTAAGTCGGAGATTGCTGAGTTGTTGCAAATGAAAGGAAAATATGTGGATTTCCCTCAACTGCAAGATAAAGGATGGTTGGCTGATTTTACTTTCACCGTGGACATCATGGCCCTCATGAATGAAATGAATTCCAAAGTACAAAGGAATGGCCTTTTTGCACATCAGATGTACAGCCTTGCCAAAGCCTTCAAGGGAAAATTACTCCTCCTGAACCGCCAAGTAAAAGCCAACAATCTCACCCATCTTCCGACACTACTAGTCTGTTCCTTATCAGATGACGCTGCTGCGTGCTTTGAACAGTGAGTTTTCTCGTCGTTTTGAGGATTTCAAAGTGTTGGAAAATGACATGCTGTTGGTTTCCTCTCCTTTCACCTTCAATGTGGACCTGGTCCTACTGACCTGCAACTTGAGCTTATCCATCTTCAGTCTGATGCAGTGATTGGAGAACTATTCAAAACAATATCACTGACGAGGTTCCATGCATCTCTCGATGAACAACACTTTCCAAAGATTAGGAGTCATGCTCAGAAGATGTTTGTACTGTTTGGGTCAACCTATGTACAGTTGAAGTCGGAAGTTTACATACACATAGGTTGGTTTACAATAGTCATTTACAACTTTAACAATGTCTACACTGTAGTTCTGATCAATTTTATGTTATTTTAAAGGACATAAAATGTCAATTTCTAAGTGACCCCAAACTTCTGAACAGTAGTGTATGTCTGTCAACACAGTCATACACATTATGTGTAATTCTGCAATATGATCATGGCCCGTGATGGCAAGAATATATTCAAATGTGGTCCTCCATGGAAAAAATTTGCCCAGGCCTGCCTTAAAACCAATAATCTAATCTAGCACCTCCTAGTGCTGTAGAGATTATTAGTGCTCCAGTGACTAGTCAGTATTGACCAACTACTCCAGTCTAGACTCTAGTGGTTACTGACCAGCACTTCAGGGACCTTGTCCTTTGTGGACATGAGCAAGTTGATGGCATTCATCCAGAAAGAGCCCAGCCCTTCAACTCCCTGCTCTCTTTTGATCCTGACTCTGAGTAGCTGCGGTAGACATCCTCTGCTCTGATCCCAACTGTTTGATAAACTGCACACATGCTTTAATCAGGGACCGAGTCTCAGAGGCAGCAGGAGACAGGTCTGATAACTTTATCATCCTGAGTCTGGGCTACCTACTCTAATCTCAAGTATAAAGTTTAATCTCTTGCTGAAAATCTCTTGGCTTTAGTGTTAAAAAGCAGTGGAAAAGACATTCAATCACTCCCACACCCTTCACCTGTAGATGTTGATGGGCTAATCTTTCAGTGTTCACATTTAGATCAGAGCTTGTTAGCTTCATAGCTGTTCTCCACCCATTCAAACCTAGCCAAACACACATTGAGTGGTGCATCACAGGAGACTTTAGTCTTAGCCTCAGTGCTAGCTATCTAGGTGTCAGGTGTGCTCATCTCCTCCTCAGACTCATCTGCATTGCAAATGAAGGAAACCAACCCCGGAAACCTCAGGAGCAGAAGGTGCCTCGGTGGCAATCTCCGTGTCAGGAGAGGGAATGAGAAAAGTAAACAACTGGAGTGGCAGGGAAAGCTGCTTTCTGTAATTCAACAGAGAGAGGCAGGGGGGTGGCAGTGACGGGAGCCACCCACAAGCTGTCAACACCCCCTGATTTTCTCCTCCTGAAGTCAAGGATGACACCCAGACACCCCAAACTATAAGCTGATTAATTTCAGAGAGGGGAGAGAATGTGTCGCTCACTGTTGGGATAGTCGGGATTATCTCTCTCTCACACAGCCCTCTCAGCTTCTCTTGGAGAATTGGAGAATTGTTGCTCTCTTATGAAATCTGCTCCATTGGGTTTGGTGTGTATTGCAGTTTTTATTCTGTGTGTGTCTCGGGAAATTGCCTGTGGCTGCTCTTTCTCTGTCTGCCTCGTTTCTCTGTCTGAGGTGAGAGGATGCTCTGTTAGACTGGGAGAAAGGAGATGAGAGGAGTGACGGCATCCATGGCTGTTAGAGTCTGGAGTAGTGCTGTGAGCAGGAAGAGGAAATGTGAGACGGCTGCCGTTATGCTGTTGAAGCTGTTGAAGCTGTTGAAGCTGTTGAAGCTGTTGAAGCTGTTGAAGCTGTTGAAGCTGTTGAAGCAGGGGCAGACAAATTGTCAGATTGACGGGAACATTCTCATTAATGAGGTGAATTAGACAGCACTCCTGAGTCATCTGGCCCATCTCTTTCTTACTCTGTCATTCTATCTGTTGCTCTCTTTCTCAATGCTCTCTCAATTATCTCTCCCTCTCTCTTTGTTGTCCTCTTTTCTCTCTGTCCTCTCCCTACCTCCTTATTTCTCTCTTTCTCTCTTCTCCTTATCCCCTACTTCTCCCTCCATAGGTCCTCACAGTGACATGTCATTAGTGAGCAGACAGCCTAGTGCTTTCACACCAGCTCCCACCAAACAATTTTACACCGAGGGCCCTGCCCACAGAACCCTTTCTGTGTCCTGCCGCCATCGATCCCCCACCGCCCTTGGCTCAGCACTGGCTCTACTCTAAACATATTCCCTTTCATTTCTATTTCTGAAGCACTGTGACAGAATTACTCTACATGGCCAAAAGTATGTGGACACCTGCTTGTCGAACATCTCATTCCAAAATCATGGGCATTAATATGGAGTTGGTCCCCCATTTGCTGCTGTAACAGTCTCCACTCTTCTGGGAAGGCTTTCCACTAGATGTTGAAACACTGCTGCGGGGACTTGCTTCCATTCAGCCACAACAGCATTAGTGAGGTCGGGCACCGATGTTGGGCGATTAGGCCTGGCTCGCAGTCTGCGTTCCAATTCATCCCAAAGGTGTTCGATGGGGTTGAGGTCAGGGCTCTGTGCAGGCCAGTCAAGTTCTTCCACACTGATCTCGACAAACCATTTATGTATGGACCTCGCTGTGTGCACGGGGGCATTGTCAAGTTGAAACAGGAAAGGGCCTTCTCCAAACTGTTGGAGCATAGACTCTTGTAGAATGTCATTGTATGCTGTAGCGTTAAGATTGCCCTTCACTGGAACTAAGGGGCCTAGCCCGAACCATGAAAAACAGTCCCCCACTCATTCCCTCCTTCTCCCATGCCTTAGGGTTAGGGTTAGACTGCTTCTTCCATGCCTTAGGTTTAGGGTTAGGGTTAGACTGCTTCCGCTATAACTTAGGCTCTGTTCAGACTGCTTCTGCAGGTGCTCAGGATGGAGGGTAAACTTAGACCTGTTCCCCAATGAAGAGCAAGTCTACCTATTTCTCCCACCCAGAACAGCAGTACAGCAGGAGGCTGAGTACTGGACTGGCTTAGCTTCGGAAAACATCAAAGGAAGTTTGGAGGCACAGTAAAGGGACTGTTTGGTAATAATGATATCCTATTTTAAATTAAGCACTTCATTAGTGTGTTTAGGATCATTAGTGTGTTGTGTTTGTTTATGATGAGAGCTTAGAAGTTGAAGGTAAACATTATGGCCTGTTAGGTGAGAGGATGTTTGGTTAGATTCTGTCTCATACACACACACGCACACATGCACGCGTGCACACACACACACACGCACCATGTTAAAGTCTTTGAACTCGCAGAACGTTCCTGGGTGTGTGGTTCCAAATGATCCCCAGTGTGTAACGCTATTTGTACTGCCAGCTAATTAAGGCTATTGTACGTGATGCACATGTCTGTTTATATGCCTGTAATTCTGTGTGCCGTCTTTACACTTCAGAATCCAATCTGAGATCAAATAATCCCAAAATATTATCCTGATTTATTTGAAGATGTCTTGCAGATTCTCTTCATAGATGATACACTGCATGCATCACATTTTCAGAAAGCTGAGAACAGCTGTATTGCTGCTGTCATGTATGTGAATTAGAGATCTTCACTGGTCCAAAAAGTTGTTTATGACCAATAGCCGATGAGCACCGATACGTTTTATCTATAATTTTTCTTCATATGACGAGGATTGAAAAGGATTTGCCAGTAGATGTTCGACTTGATTCAGGATGATGACTGCTAGCTTGCTACCTAAGATTTTGAAAGTATGATGTTGACAGTCCAAGGATGATGATGCAGTCCAATCAAAGCTACGGTAGATATTAGTGATTTGATGTAATTTTATCTGTGGCCAATGACCTTGAGCCTTTTTGGATGGGCACTTCTAATGTAACTCTATGGCAGCACCAAAGGGGCTTGAATTTTTGGGCTCCCCCAGTATGTTTTGCGGTGATGTAGTGTTCCCATGAGTGACAGAACATAGAGCCAATCACGGCTCAACTAGAGAACCAACCACTACGATCAGTATTTTCCGCTGGCAGCCCCACCACCACAGAAAGCACTGAGTTAGACTGAAGCTCCTGCATTTTAGAGCTGCGTTACTCAAGAAAGCAAAAAAGAGGCCATGTTTGTATGCGGCTTTATTAACTCAATATTTTGGGGGGATTGTTGGCAAACTGGTATGTGACATGCAAAAAATATATTTAAAAAATATATATATATATATATACTTTTTGTTTAGCTAAACAGGTGGGGCTCAAAACAATTGGGGTCCAGATCGGGTCTCCGGTATTCAGGTACAGGTGGATCCGTGAAGACCTCTAATGTGAATCCATCTTAGTGACTGTGGATGAGTGTGGATCTCTTCTATTGATCCAGACAGGAAGGATCAGAGGTTAATAGGTCCCTGGCCTGTACAGTAGTAGTGTCAGAAAGCCCATGGAAGGGAGTTATTGATGAAGTTGTGACCCTGCCACCCTAACCTGTGTCTGTCTATGGTCCCTGTGGACATAATTTTTGTATCTCAGATTGTTCTGGCAATTGTCACATATAAACTTTATTGGGAGGAAGTATGCTTTACATGATTTTTACATTTGTATCACAAACATTTAAAAAAAAATCATGATGAAAGTGGCCATTTGAAACCCTTTTTAGACCTTCTATCAGTGTAGGTGAAGGGGAGGAGACAGGTTAAAAATCTGATTTTTAAGCCTTAAGACAATTGAGACATGGATTGTGGATGTGTGCCATTGAGAAGGTTAATGGGCAAGACAAAAGATTTCAGTACCTTTGAATGGGGTATGGTAGTAGGTGCCAGGTGCACTGGTTTGTGTCAAGAACTCAAACGCTGCTGGGTTTTCCCACTCTCAACAGTTTCCCCATGTGTATCAAGAATGGCCCACCTCCCAAAGGACATTCAGCCAACTTGACACAACTGTGGGAAGCATCGGAATCAACATGGGCCAGAATCCCTGTGGAACACTTTGACACCTTGTAGAGTCCATTCCCCGACGAATTGAGGCTGTGCTGAAGGCAAAAGCTGGTGTGCAACTCAATAGTAGGAAGGTGCTCCTAATATTTGGTATATGCCTCCTGTAAGACCCTATGATCTGTGAACAGTACTTGATACATCTTGGTGCCATTATACTCCTTATAGTGTGCTCTAAAATATAGTGTATGTATTGATTATGAAATACACGGCAGTGATGGTTTAGTAATCAATTGAGGCTAGGAATCTAAGCACTAGGCCCATATCATTAACCTACTGGACTTCCCAAAATCTGTCTTCGCAGCAGAGGGTTTTCATCTAGTATCAGCAATCAAATGAGCAAAGTGAAGAATAAGGTGTTGCATAATTGCTATTGTTATGAGTGTTACCTTGTTAACTTTTCATATTTGCCATGATTATTTTGTGACATGATTTAACATGGAGTAGAGATATTCAGCGGACCCTGTAATTGACTTAAAACATGTTACATTTTGTCTAGAGAAAACGATGCTTTTCCAACAGTAAAATACAAACCACACAAACCATTTAAGGCACATTTGGGACATGCTGCTAAATTGAGTTATTAAATGAAGTATTCATAAACTATACTGAACAAAAATATATACGCAACATGCAACAATTTCAAAGATTTTACTGAGTTACAGTTCATATAAGGAAATCAGTCAATTTAAATATATTCATTCAGCCCTAATCTATGGATTTCACATGACTGGAAATTAAGATATGCATCTGCTGGTCACAGATAACTTTTTTTTTAAAGCTAGGGGCGTGAATCTGAAAACCAGTCAGTATCTGGTCTGACCACCGTTTGCCTCATGCAGCGTTTGCCTCATGCAGCGTGACAGTATTATAATTTGTTCTGGACCTGGGGACTGTGAAAAGACTCCTGTTGGCATGTCTGGTGGGGAAAGTGTGTGTGTCAGTGCTGTGTATAAGTTGAATATGCAAACAATTTGGAAATTCCAACACAATGTTTCTTATAAAAACAAGAAGTGACAGTCAGTCTTCCCTCAACCGTTAGCCAAGAGAGACTGGCATGCATAGTATTTATATTAGCCCTCTGATTGCAATGAAGAGCAAGACGTGCCGCTCTGTTCTGGCCAGCTGCAGCACTTAACCATATGACTGGACAATAATCAAGATACCATCAAACTAGAGCCTGCAGGACTTGACCATATGACTGGACAATAATCAAGATACCATCAAACTAGAGCCTGCAGGACTTGACCATATGACTGGACAATAATCAAGATACCATCAAACTAGAGCCTGCAGGACTTGACCATATGACTGGACAATAATCAAGATACCATCAAACTAGAGCCTGCAGGACTTGACCATATGACTGGACAATAATCAAGATACCATCAAACTAGAGCCTGCAGGACTTGACCATATGACTGGACAATAATCAAGATACCATCAAACTAGAGCCTGCAGGACTTGACCATATGACTGGACAATAATCAAGATACCATCAAACTAGAGCCTGCAGGACTTGCTTTGTGGACTGTGGTGTCAAAAAAGCAGAGCATCTCTTTATTTTGGACATAACTCTCCCCATCTTTACAACCATTGAATCTATATGTTTTGACCATGACAGTTTATAATCTAAGGTAACACCAAGTCACTTAATCTCCACAACTTGTTCAACAGCCACACCATTCATTACCATATTCAGCTGAGGTCTAGAACTTAGGGAATGATTTGTACCAAATACAATTCTCTTAGGGGATGTTCAGGACTAGTTTATTACTGGCCACCCATTTCATAACAGACAGCAACTCTTTGTTAAGGGTTTCAGTGACTTCATTAGCTGTGGTTGATGATGTATGTGTGGTTGAATGATCAGCATACATGGACACACATGATTTCTTTAATGCCAGTGGCAGGTCATTGGTAAAAAAAA
Organism: Salvelinus fontinalis; assembly: GCF_029448725.1. NCBI lineage: Eukaryota > Metazoa > Chordata > Actinopteri > Salmoniformes > Salmonidae > Salvelinus > Salvelinus fontinalis. The sequence continues at coordinate 32,866,263 of NC_074695.1, forward strand.
ATAGGCCTAGAGAGCTGCCCTGCGGTACACCATACTTTGCATGTTTGACATTAGAGAAGCTTCCATTAAAGAAAACCATCTGAGTTCTGTTAGATAGATAGCTCTGAATCCATGATATGGCCGAGGTTGAAAAGTCATAATGTAATGGGTGCGTGCTGATGGCAGGGAAGTCAGGCGTAGGAGAACGAACTTGGTGTAAACGGAGTCGTCTAATAAGTGCTCACAAACTCCGAAAACCAACATATACAAAATAATGAAACGTGAGTACAAAAACCCGTTGCACACCAGAACGTAAATAGCATCAATACATACAACAAACAATCACCGACAAGGACATGAGGAGAAACAGAGGGTTAAATACACAACATGTAATTGATGGGATTGAAACCAGGTGTGATGGAACACAAGACAAAACCAATGGAAAATGAAAAATGGATCAGTGATGGCTGGAAGGTCGGTGACGTCGACCGCCGAACACCGCCCGAACAAGGAGAGGGACCGACTTCGATGGAAGTCTTGACAGTACCCCCCTCCAATGCGCGGCTCTTGCAGCGCATCGACACCGACCTCGGGGACGACCCGGAGGGCGAGGCGCAGGGCGATCCGGATGTAACTCTCGCAGCATTGAAGGATCCAACACGTCCTCCACCGGAAACCAGCATCTCTCCTCCGGACCATACCCCTCCCAGTCCACGAGGTACTGAAGGCCCCTCGCCCGACGTCTCGAATCCAGTATGGAATTAACGGAGTATGCTGGGGTCCCCTCGATGTCCAGAGGTGGCGGAGGAACCTCCCGCACCTCAGCTTCTTGAAGCGGACCAGCCACCACCGGCCTGAGGAGAGACACATGAAACGAGGGGTTAATACGGTAATCAGGGGAAGCTGTAACCTGTAACACACCTCATTTATTCTCCTCAGGACTTTAAATGGCCCCACAAACCGCGGACCCAGTTTCCGGCAGGGCAGGTTTCGGGTCGAGAGCCTCACTGCGGTGACGGTCAGCGCTCGTCTTCTGCCGCCCTTCGGCCCGTTTAAGGTACCCGTGGGCGGCCTCCCAGGTCTCCTTCGAGCACCTCACCCATTCGTCCACCACAGGAGCCTCGGTCTGACTCTGATGCCACGGTACCAGAACCGGCTGATACCCCAACACACACTGGAAGGGCGATAGGTTAGTATAGGAGTGGCGGAGTGAGTTCTGGGCCATCTCTGCCCATGGGATGAACGTCGCCCACTCCCCTGGCCGGTCCTGTTAATACGACCGCAGAAACCTACCCACATCCTGGTTTACTCTCTCCACCTGCCCATTACTCTCGGGGTGAAAACCTGAGGTAAGGCTGACCGAGACCCCCAGACGCTCCATGAACGCCTTCCAAACCTTGGACCCCGATCAGAAACTATGTCCTCAGACACCCCGTAGTGCCGGAAGACGTGTGTAAACAGGGCCTCCGCGGTCTGTAGGGCCGTAGGGAGACCGGGCAAAGGGAGGAGACGACAGGACTTAGAAAACCGATCCACAACGACCAGGATCGTGGTGTTGCCCTGTGACGGAGGAAGATCGGTCAGGAAGTCCACCGACAGGTGTGACCAAGGCCGCTGTGGAACGGGAAGGGGTTGTAATTTCCCTCTGGGCAGGTGCCTAGGAGCCTTGCACTGAGCACACACCGAGCAGGAGGAAACATAAACCCTCACGTCCTTGGCCAAAGTGGACCACCAGTACTTCGCACTAAGACATCGCACTGTCCTACCGATGCCCGGATGACCAGAGGAGGGTGACATGTGAGCCCACCACATCAACCTGTCGCGAACATCGAATGGAACGTACACCCGTCGAGCTGGACACTGGTGGAGTAGGCTCTGAACGTGACGTAGAAAGAGAGAGAATCAAAAAGAGAAAGAGAGAATCAGAGAGAGAGAGATCATTCAACACCCTCCCTCAACACTCACACACAGTGGTTAGGATGATACACATTCATGATAACTAGCCGATCTAATAAAGAAACAGGGTTGATATTTGCAGCTTGGTTGTTTCCAACATCTACACTGAACAAAAATATAAACGCAACATGTAAAGTTTTGGTCCCATGTTTCATGAGCTGAAATAAAAGATCTCAGAAATGTTCCATATGTACAACAAGCTTTTTTCTCTCAAATATTGTGCACAAATTTGTTTACATCCCTGTTAGTGAGCATTTCTCCTTTGCCAAGATAATCCATCTACCTGACAGGTGCTGCATATCAAGAAGCTGATTAAACAGAATGATCATTACAGAGGTGCACCTTGTGCTGGGGACAATAAAAGGCCACTCTAAAATGTGCACTTTTGTAAGATAACACAATTCCACAGATATCTCAAGTTTTGAGGGAGCAGTGCAATTGGCATGCTGACTGCAGGAATGTCCACCAGAACTGTTGCCAGAGAATTGCATGTTAATTTCTCTGCCATATCAAATCAAAATCATTCAAATCAAATTTTATTTGTCACATACACATGGTTGTCTCTCTCACAACATCCAGCTTACTCCCTCCTGTTTCTTCTCTTCATACATCGAGAGAGAGAGAGCGAGAGAGATAGAGAGTGTCCTGTGACTTATGCAACCATTTTATTTACATTAATGAACCATCCTGTATGAAGAGCTCCTTGTCAACTTCCATGAATTTGAAAGTAACAACTTTTAGTCCAACGTTTTATGCATTTTTTCATGTAACTCATGATTTTACCTGCCCTCTGTACAGGTACAGTAATTGAAAATACAGATGGTTTTGCGTACAGTACATATGTGTGTGTGTACAGTACATATGGGAGTGTGTACAGTACATATGTGTGTGTGTACAGTACATATGTGTGTGTGTACAGTACATATGGGTGTGTGTACAGTACATATGGGTGTGTGTACAGTACATATGGGTGTGTGTACAGTACATATGGGTGTGTGTACAGTACATATGGGTGTGTGTGGATAAGTGTATGAGTGTATTATATGTTGTTTGATGTATTATTTGATGTGTATTTAGAGTGCATACATGAGGTGTTATGTGTATGTACAGAAATGAAATTAGTAAAATAACTCAATAAGGAAACAAATCGAAAAGAGAACATGACAAAACATAACGAAACAAAACAAAAACACTAACAACTGCAATGTCTATCCTATTCTTCTCAGGTTGTGGCATAAGGCGACTTCTACTCCTCTCTAAGCGGTATGAGGACTTTTATGTACAGCCAGAGGTTTTATGACATTGTAATCTATGGGTGTTTTTTCGGGCCACCTAAGTACAAACAGTATTAAAACATTAAACAATAATAATAAACATATTCAGGATGGAAAAACTATTTCAGTGTAAACTAAAAAACATATATAAAGTATATATACCTATACATTTTTTGCATAATATAGTATTTGATAACTAACAATCACCAAAATTAAAGCTAGACAGTCAGGGAGAATTGAAAATTCCAAAAAGAATGACTTTAGCAGTATTGATTTTGTTATTATGTTTGAGCGTAAGAACTAGGCATTAGCCATGTCAAAATGCATAGAAATTGAGAAAATGTTGCTTTAAAACTAAACCATTTTTTCTCAGCTCCAAAGCAGATTATGTAGAATTTCTGGAAATTAGCTTTAAAACTGAAAACTGTCTCTCAGCTCCATGGAGAAAATGTTTGAATTGCAGGAAATAGGCTTAAAATGTCAAAATGCTGATATACAGTTTATTTAATACAGTCGCTACCTTTATTATTCAACAACCTGCAACAACCAATTGTCAATGTAGGAGGATAGATTTCACTCCAAACTGCTTACACACATGAATACCCTCTACAGTCGGTCAGGCAATTTACATAAATATAGGTTACAGCTACATACTCACTTTCACACAAATGGAGACACAACCGTTCCACATTCACACAAACGCAGATCCTCTAACATGCAGCTGTATGGTTTCTTGAGTGGAGTCAACCCCTCTCTCCTTTCATTATGGGAGCTATATTTAGTGTGTCTGTAATTGGTGAACAGAGCCCAGTTTGCTAAGGCATCAGTGTCACTGTTAAAGGTTGGAAGGCGGAAGCACAGCCATAATGAGGCACAGTGGTGTAACATATTCGGTTTGATATACTGTATAGTGTACCCAACCCTATCCTACTACCCACACCCAATCAATTAGCTGTAGCCGCATCGTTCTCCCTACACCAGTCTCATCTCTGAGTGGCATGGCTGTAGAATAAAAGATTGTGGAAGCCATTTCCCATGTTTCACACTCATACAGAAGAATCGCAGACCATATGGTGCCTTTTAGAGCCCTGGTAGAGAGAGGAGAGGGGGAGAGAGAGAAAGACGGTAGAATGAGAGAGAGGGACAGAGAGAGATACAGTTGAATGAGAGAAGGGGAGAAGAGATAGAGAGGAAGAGAGAATAGAGGGTTCTAGAAAGTGAAAAGAGTTGCATTAATGAGGGGATTCTCAATTTCTCAGTTATTCTGTCATTGAGGCGTTACTCAGGTCAAGGCTCAGTGATTCTAGCTCCACATGCACACAGCTATCATATTAGATGGCACAGCGTCTACTCTCTGGGCTGCAGCTGATGCCAACTAGCTGTAGTTTTAATAAAGCTGAGCTGTGTCCAGGCGTGTAGAAAAGGTCATTTATAATGACACCCCCGTCGCTTCTCCCAGCAAAGTAATGTGCGGACTGATGTTGTGTTGTTACATCTTCGCCCCTCACCTGGGAAAGGCCTGGTCACACTGGTAGAAAAGTCCATATATTGATGTTTTAAACTTGAACACATTTTTGCCCGCAACCTCCCCACCTCTGGAGTGTGTGTCTGTCTGTAACAAGGGCCCTCTTTACCTCCCAGTGGGCAGTGTTATCTTGGCTCTGTGTGGCCTCTCACCTCCCAGCTCTCCTCTCAGCCCTTGTGTAGCACCTCATCCACCCTCTCCCTGAAGGACAGACACATTTTCAGGACTTGGCACTGGCCCAAGGTGAGATCCTGACCTTTGTAAGCTGTGTCGGGTCCTTGCCACAGGTCTCACTTCAGTTCAGTCCTCTCAGCTGTTCCAGGGCCTTCTAGATACATCCATTAGAGTAAGGTTATGGGGTGTCCTGGCTTTTGGGCTGTCTTTCCAAGGTTATGGGGTATCCTGGTTTCATCTTTAGCACACACCGGCCCATAATGGCGTCATTACTCTGTCTGGACACCCTGCCTGGCCAACAAGCTCTCAACGTCTCACTGCAGAATTAGACGTTCATCCACGTTCTCCAAGCATCACATTTCGAAGTTGCTATAAGGTTAAGTTTAGGCACTCATTCGGAATCGTTAAGTAAGGATTAAGGTTTGGAATAGGGTTAAAACAAAAACAAAAAACAGTGTCCACAACTGGAATCAAACACACAACCATCAAAAGGTTGCGGGATTGATCCCATGACTCTGGGTCAAAGGTTGTGTGTTCGATTCCAGTTGGGGTGTCCTGGTTTCCGAGTTGGTCACGGGTGCACCTCAGCCACGCTCAAGGTACTAAACGATATCATAACCGCCATCGATAAAAGACAGTACTGTGCAGCCGTCTTCATCGACCTGGCCAAGGCTGTCGACTCTGTCAATCACCGTATTCTTATCAGCAGACTCAACAGCCTTGGTTTCTCAAATGACTGCCTCACCTGGTTCACCAACTACTTCTCAGATAGAGTTCAGTGTGTCAAATCGGAGGGCCTGTTGTCCGGACCTCTGGCAGTCTCTATGGGGGTACCACAGGGTTCAATTCTCGGGCTGACTCTTTTCTCTGTATATATCAACGATGTCGCTCTTGCTGCGGGTGATTCCCTGATCCACCTCTACGCAGATGACACCATTCTGTATACAGAATGTCCCTTCTTTGGACACTGTGTTAACTAACCTCCAAACAAGCTTCAATGCCATACAACACTCCTTCCATGGCCTCCAACTGCTCTTAAACGCTACTAAAACTAAATGCATGCTTTTCAACCGTTCGCTGGACGCACCTACCCGACTAGCATCACCACCCTGGACGGTTCTGACTTAGAATATGCGGACAACTACAAATTCCTAGGTGTCTGGCTAGACTGTAAACTCTCCTTCCAGACTCATATTAAACATCTCCAATCCAAAATTAAATCTAGAATTGTCTTCCTATTTCGCAATAAAGCCTCCTTCACTCACGCTCCAATCCTTCACTCACTCAATTGACATAACTTGAGTCAATTGGAGGTGTACCTGTGGATGTATTTCAAGGCCTACCTTTAAATTCAGTGCCTCTTTGCTTGACATCATGGGGAAATCAAAAGAAATCAGTCAAGACTTCAGAAAAACAATTGTAGACCTCCACAAGTCTGCTTCATCCTTGGGAGCAATTTCCAAACGCCTGAAGGTACCACATTCATCTGTACAAACAATAGTACACAATTATAAACATCATGGGACCACGCAGCCGTCATACCGCTCAGGAAGGAGACACGTTCTGTCTCCTAGAGATTAACGTACTTTGGTGCGAAAAGTGCAAATCAATCCCAGAACAACAGCAAAGGACTTGGATTAAATGTCAGGAATTGTGAAAAACTGAGTTGAAATGTATTTGGCTAAGATGTAAACTTCCGACTTCAACTGTAGACATTCAATTTCAACGTCAATCTTGAATGATCTCCCTGGTTTCAATGCAGCTTCTGAGGAAATAACAGTATTGTCTATTACCTATTATCTACGACAAAACATTTTCCTAGACAAATGTGATTTTGTGTGTGTGTGTGTGTGTGTGTGTGTAATTTGTCTATGTTTATGTGTCTATCTAGAACACGGATGAGTCCGTACTGTATCCTACTGTACCTGGTGGTATTTTGGCTGTGTGTAGCATCAGGTTTGTGTGTGTTTCTGTCTTTCCGCCTCTCTCCATTCTCTCCTCTTTTCCTGCTGTCTTTAGTTCTGTGTCCTCCACTGGCAATACAAAATAAAACCACCATGTCCTTCGAGTCCTTAGAAACACTTAAGGAGACAAAAGGCTTCAAATTGGCTGCCTGCTGCTCAGATGAAACCAAAGAGCGGGAGATGTTCCGCTCTCTCTCTGTCTGGGAGGAGGAGAATAGTGTCCACGGAGACAAAGCACCTGCAAATCCACTCAGCTTTCAGAATGACAGAGACCTGCATGCCAGAAGCCCCCAAAACACTTTCACCTCTTAACATTAATTTGCTTTGGTTGCTGCTCATATACTTTTTTATCTGTTTCAAGTGTTCTTTCTCCTGTCAGGTCGATCAAAAGGATATATCTGTGGGTGGTGACTTTCATCAGGCTTTATGTGTTCCCTTTTTTTGTCATCTGTAATAAATGTCTGTTTATACCTGGTAAAGCTGTACATCAGTTTGTGTGGGTAGAAAGAGAGCTTGTGTAACAAAATAACAGTTGCAATCAAGTAGAAAGATCTATCAGTGGCCCAATGGGGGTTGTCAGGTGTTTTATGAACAATGCAACTGGCAACGTCAGCCAATTATTGCACAACAGTTTACCCAATCCATTCCATTTCCTCTCCTGTCCAACCCACCCCACCAAATGCTGTCTGCAGGATGCCGCAAGATGCAGGGGAAATGCAATGTGTTTTCCTCTCTCTCCTCTGTGAATCCCTTCCATCTGTCTCGTTCCGCTACATCAGGGTTCTATTATCTCTACAATATCAGCTAACGATTCCATCAAGCCTGCGATTAGCACCAGCCCTCAAAGTAAACACACGGCTGCCTGTGGAACGCTGGTTCCTGGCTCCGGCTGGGGAGCCTGGGGAGATGGCGGGTGAAACCAGCAGAACGGCCATGCTCCTGACTCTGGCTGCCTAGGAGTTAGAGGCCAGCACACTCACCATATCCTAAGGGAGGCTCCCAAGGGAGACAGTCACACAATCTGGGACATAAGGCACAGATACATCTCCTAGGCCCGGGAAGGAGTGCAACCTAATGCAAGAGGAGCTGTTCCCCTGTAATCGCTGATGGTCTTGTTGTCTCTCTGTCTATTTGTACACTACATTTATGTCTGCCGGAGACTGGTGTCTGTCAGAGACTGGTGTCTGTCAGAGACTGGTGTCTGTCAGAGACTGGTGTCTGTCAGAGACTGGTATCTGTGGAGGTGATGACAAAAGGATCTGGCACAGTGATGACGCTTTGTGTGATGACAAACAGCCAGATGCATGGTCGTTCGCTCACCTGCACACACACACACACACACACACACACACACACACACACACACACACACACACACACACACACACACACACACACACACACACACACACACACACACACACACACACACACACACACACACACACACACACACACACACACACACACACACACACACACACACACACACAGAGCATGGAGTCTTCATTGGTTGTTAAAGAATAACTTTTCAACTAATTCTTGAGACACTTACAGTACCTTTCGTGCAAAGGCAAAGCTGTGAGCTGTTGTTTTTGGCATAATTTCTGTGTCTGCTTGAGGGGTTTGTTCAGTCAGTGATAAATCAGAAGAGAATGATGTGATGGGGCTGTGTTTTCATAGTGTGTGAAGTGAAGGCTCTTCTAACCTCTCTCTGATTAACCCAGATCTGTCACCACCGAGCCTAGCTGACAGCTTTACAAGCTACCTTATTTCAGCTGATGTCCTCGCGAGACCAGGGAACAGTGTTTAGGCAGTACAGTGTGTGTGTGTGTGTGTGTGTGTGTGTGTGTGTGTGTGTGTGTGTGTGTGTGCGTGCGCGTGTTTCTATCTGCAGATCCATGCATGTGTACGTGCACCTATGTTAGAATGTTTATGCAGTCAAATGTGTGTATGTGGTTTGAAGTGTATTCAGCACATTTGTTTTTATTTGTGTATCCAATAATGTGTGTGTGTGTACAGTGTGTGCGCTTGGGTGGTGTGTGTTGTTGTTGTTGGTCCACTCTGCTGCTTTAGCCTCTGCTGTGTATCAGCAGCCTGTCACTTCAGGTTTCTGTTCCTACTCTTGTGTTTGACAAACAAGCCCACACAATCTCTCAGCCAGCCTGTCTCGCTCCACCTCATCCTTGCCCCCGTCCTGCCTGGAGCAGAACTGTTTCTCTCCGCAGTGCTCTCTCTCTCTCACATACACACACACTTTTCTCAAGATGCTCATTTCAGTTTCAGGAGAATCACATTAGCACTTATGTTGATAGAGAATTCATCAAGAGAGTGGTGGAAAAAAAGCAACAAGAGCCCTTAATGAGAAACAAATAATTAGTAAATGCTTCCTCTGAGATGTACCACTCTGTTGTTCTAGAGAGGCTTCCAAACTGTGTCTCCTTTTTCTCCTTTACTGCTGCTAATTGTCAGTTTAATGGTTACTTATACGTAATTTGATTTGTGTGTATAACCTGGTAGGCAGGCTGGGGAAGTCTGATTATACTGGACCAGTTTTAGTCTTACAAAGAAGCCTTACCAAGGCTATCACTGTAGACATATCCATCATATCCATACAGGAGCCAAATGTCCAGCGTCTGTGACAGTGTATCATGCTCTTCTGTATCTCTCTCCTCCACTCGTTGCACCCAGTTACCTATACAATTGAAGAAAATGACCCACAAGATAAAATATCCTATTTTTCATTCTCTTTATTCTCGTCATTTTAATTCAGTCTGTTGTCAAACCATAGGATTTTTAAGCTCCTACGTTCTTGGGAGGCTCAGATGTCATTCCCTTTCAGCTTCCCTCTGACAATGAGGATACTATGAGGTGAGACTAGGCTGCTGTTGTGGGTCAAGAGGACAGAAAATAAGGAGAGAGAGAGGGAGGGAGACAAACAGACAAAACGGGACTTCGGTGATGGAGAGAGGACATTCACTATAACCTCTCACTTTGAATCAGACTTACAGCAGAGAGAGGAAGTAGACATAGAAGCAGAGAAAATATCCCAGGGATGTACCAGCCTGTGGGTTCAGTGTTAGGCGTAGTTAATTGTGATATTATTTGATTTATTATTTTCCTCAGACAGCTAGGCATTGAAATGCCAGTGAAGGCCTAGCGATTGCATTATGCACTTGGGTGACAGGGAGGGGTGAGGAAAGGTCAGTAAGTGAAATTGAACGACTGTGATGCTCTGCGTTCTAATTTAGTGGTTCTAACGAGAGACTGATCATTAAAGAAAGAACATCATCATGGGTTTGTTTATGCAGCCCAGCCTTGTTATTTTACAGCCAACATAACAAAGACTGTCCATCTCAGTAGCAATTAAAGAGATGAGAGAGAGTGTATGGAGAGAGAGCAAGAGACGCGGACCAACACAATGAGCTAGGATGTAGGATAGGATGTAGGTTCTTGTATCCCAGATCGAACAGGCTAGGATGATCTAGTCTAGACGAGTTAACATACTGTACTGTAAAGGTGTGTAAGTAAGATGTTTACAGTGTTGCCCTCTGTAAATGACATTTCATGGTATCAAAAGGAGAGGTGTCCCAGAAAACCCCTGCAAAGTCACCCAGTAAATATCTCTCTGTTCACCTCCTATCATTCCCCTCAGATCTATTATCAACAGGGTTTGGACTCATTTTCTATGGTGGCTGTTTGTGTCTGTATGTACAGTATTTGTGCAGTGAGTTTTCTGCTATTTTATTCCTTGGACAGGCCGCCTAAACGTTTCTCCGGGTCGCCAAAGTCCAAATAGTGTTAAAAAAAGAAAATAATAACAATACTATTTTTGGAAATACATTTTAAATGACTATGTAAAATATGTAGAAAAGATAATAATACATTACATGACCAAAAAGTATGTGGACTCCTGGTTGAAAATCAAATTCCAAAATCACAGGCATTAATATGGAGTTAGTTCCCCCTTTGCTGCTATAACAGCCTCCCCTCTTCTGGTAAAGCTTTCCGCTAGATGTTGGAAAATTGCTGCAGGTCCTTGCTTCCATTCAGCCACAAGAGCATTGGTGAAGTCGGATGCTGATGTTGGGTGATTAGGCCTGGATCACAGTCGGCTTTCCAATTCATCCTAAAGGTGTTTGATGGGGTTGAGGTCAGGGCTCTGTGCAGGCCAGACAAGTTCTTCCACACCGATCTCGACAAACCATTTCTGTATGGACCTCGCTTTGTGCATGGTGGCGTTGTCATGCTGAAACAGGAAAGGGCCTTCCCCAAACTGTTGCCACAAAGTTGGAAGCACAGAATTGTCTAGAATGTTATTGTATGCTGTAGTTTAGATTTAGATTAGATTAGATTTTCCTTCCCTGGAACTAAGGGGCCTAGCCAAAACCATGAAAAAATGCCCCAGACCATTATTCCTCCTCCACCAAACTTTACAGTCGGCACTATGTATTCGGGCAGGTAGCGTTCACCTGGATCCGCAAAACCCAGATTCGTCCTTCGGACTGCCAGATGGTGAAGCGGGATTCATCACTCCAAAGAACGTGTTTCCACTGCTCCAGAGTCCAATGGCGGCGAGCTTTACACCACTCCAGCTGATGCTTGGCATTGCGCATAGTGATCTAAGGCTTGTGTGCGGCTGCTCAGCATTGGAAACCCATTTCATGAAGCTCCTGACGAACAGTTATTGTACTGACGTTGCTTCCAGAAGCAGTTTGGAACTCGGTAGTGAGTCCCGTTCTGTGAGCTTGTGTGGCCTACCACTTTGCCGCTGCCATGCTGCCCACACCGCTCACATTACGTGTGCAAGAATTGCAAAATAAATGTACACATACATGTTATTCAATCATTTCATCCAAACTGGCACAGTCGGCTTTCCAATTCATCCTAAAGGTGTTTGATGGGTTTGAGGTCAGGGCTCTGTGCAGGCCAGTCAAGTTCTGACTAGAACTTTAGTTCTGAATAGAACTTTGTTCTATTTTTGACGCTGCAAGTCCTGCCTCTCCCATCTCCTCATTGGTTTTCTCCTCATTGGAGCATATGCCCACATGGGTGATTTAAAGAGGAACTGAGGTCCAATCTCCAGTCCAGTTGGTGTTGGTAATGCACCTTAAAGTTGTTTACCAACCACCATATAAAGTCCACAGAAGAAGAAGAAAGATGGAGAAGAGATTACACACATTTACTAGGTTTCCCCTTTTATCTGTGGATTAATTGTCGGAGTAAAGATCACTTTTGTGTGACTCAAAAGATCCAGAAGATCCAAAAAAAAAGGACCTTGAGCATTTCAGGTAAAATAACCCAATGTTTATATCCCAGGACAAATGAACTAGCAACAGCAAGCTAGCTAGCTAAATGGCCATGAATGTTTCATGTGTTTCGACCTGTCCTCAAATGAATATAGTTGGTTCAGAGTTCGTTTTGATATTTCAACCTGCGTGTCCAGATCACGTCTGGTGTGGATGGACAAAATCAACATGTGCGTGATGGCGCACATGCACGTGTGCCCGGTCTAGTCAGCATGTGAGCCATTGTTTTTCCTAGACATTTCCACTTCACAATAACAACACTTACAGTTGACCGGAGCAGCTCTAGCGAGGCAGAAATTTGTTGAACTGACTTGTTGAAAAGGTGACATCCTATGACAGTGCTACGTTGAAAGTCACTGAGTTGTTCAGTAAGGCAATAATATTGCCAATGTTTGTCTATGGAGATTGCATGGCTGTGAGCTCGATGTTATATACCTGTCAGCAACGGGTGGGGCTGAAATAGCCAAAGCCACGAATTTGAAGGGGTGTGCACATTCTTTTGTATACACCAAAGTAAAAGCTAGAGAGTGAGGGAGATTTGAAAATTCCAAAAACAATGAATTTAGCATTATTGATTTTGATGTCATTTTTTTGCAAAAGATCACAAATGCCATGGCAAGATGCATAGAATTACAGGAAATTCGCTTTAAAACTGCAACATTTTCTCTGAGCGCCATGGAAAAATACAGTTGAAGTCGGAAGTTTACATACACCTTAGCCAAATAGATTTAAACTCAGTTTATCACAATTCCTGACATTAAATCCAAGTAAAAATTCCCTGTCTTAGGTCAGTTAGGATCACCACTTTATTTTAAGAATGTGAAATGTCAGAGTAATAGTAGAGAGAAGGATTTATTTCAGCTTTTATTTCTTTCATCACATTCCCAATGGGTCAGAAGTTTACATACACTCAATTAGCATTTGGTAATATTGCCTTTAAATTGTTTAACTTGGGTCAAACGTTTTGGGTAGCCTTCCACAAGCTTCCCACAATAAGTTGGGTGCATTTTGGCCAATTCCTCCTGACAGAACTGGTGTAACTGAGTCCGGTTTGTAGGCCTTCTTGCTCGCACACGCTTTTTCAGTTCTGCCCACAAATTTTCTATAGGATTGAGGTCAGGGCTTTGTGGTGGCCAGTCCAATACCTTGACTTTGTTGTCCTTAAGCCATTTTGCCACAACTTTGGAAGGTTGCTTGGGGTCATTGTCCATTTGGAAGACCCATTTGTGACCAAGCTTTAACTTCCTGACTGATGTCTTGAGATGTTGCTTCAATATATCCACATAATTTTCCTTCCTCGTGTTGCCATCTATTTTGTGAAGTGCACCAGTCCCTCCTCCAGCAAAGCACCCCCACAACATGATGCTGCCACCCCCGTGCTTCACGGTTGGGATGGTGTTCTTCGGCTTGCAAGCTCCCCCTTTTTCCTCCAAACATAACGATGTTCATTATGGCCAAACAGTTATTTTTTTGTTTCATCAGACCAGAGGACATTTCTCCAAAAAGTACGATCTTTGTCCCCATGTGCAGTTGCAAACCGTAGTCTGGCTTTTTCTATGGCGGTTTTGGAGCAGTGGATTCTTCCTTGCTGAGCGGCCTTTCAGGTTATGTTGACATAGGGCTCGTTTTACTGTGGATATAGATACTTTTGTACCTGTTTCCTCCAGCATCTTCACAAGGTCCTTTGCTGTTGTTCTGGGATTGATTTGCACTTTACGTACAAAATACCTTCATCTCAAGGACACAGAATGCGTCTCCTTCCTGAGCGGTATGACGGCTGTGTGGTCCCATGGTGTTTATACTTGCGTACTATTGTTTGTACAGATGAACGTGGTACCTTCAGGCATTTGGAAATTGCTCCAAAGGATGAACCAGACTTGTGGAGGTCTACAATTGTTTTTCTGAGGTCTTGGCTGATTTCTTTTGATTTTCCCATGATGTCGAGCAAAGAGGCACTGAGTTTGAAGGTAGGCCTTGAAATACATCCACAGGTACACCTCCAATTGACTCAAGTTATGTCAATTAGCCTATCAGAAGTTTCTAAAGTCATTACATACTTTTCTGGAATTTTCCAAGCTGTTTAAAGGCAGTCAACCTCGTGTATGTAAACTTCTGACCCACTGGATTTGTGATACAGTGAATTATAAGTGAAATAATCTGAATGTAAACAATTGTTGGAAAAATTACTTGTGTCATGCACAAAGTGGATGTCCAAACCGACTTGCCAAAACTATAGTTTGTTAACAAGAAATTTGTGAAGTGGTTGAAAAACGAGTTTTAATGACTCCAGCCTAAGTGTATGTAAACTTCTGACTTCAACTGTATGTAAAATTGCAGGAAATTTGCTTTCAACTGCTATATCTTCTGTCAGCTGCAGGCAAAATGTGTCATTGTAGGAAATGAGCTTTACAATGGCAAGAATTCCTCTCACCTCAACGGAGAAATGTGTAGAATGACAGGAATTTGAGTTAAAAAGGCAACACCACCTGTAAAATGTTCGATTTTTCTTCTGCAGCGAACAGGTCGACTGCGGCCATTGCCACGCCCCTCTGCCACGCCCCTCTGCCATGCCCACCACCTAAGCCTCTTTTTGATCCAGAAAAAAAATGATGTGTGTGTGCTTGCCTGTGTGAGGCAATCTTATGTGATCAATTTCATCCTCAAGGTCGTTTACAAAATAAGGATTTGACAGAGTAATTGAGCATCCATCCATTCTATACTGAACAAAAATATGAAAACATACAACAATTTCAAAGTTTTTAGTTACAGTTCACATAGGGAAATCAGTCAATCAAAATAAATAAATTAGTCCCTAATTTTTGTTCAGTGTTTAAAGGGGCCATTGTAATGGGCATTGACTGTCTGTGTGCCAACCACAGCAGCCCATTCACTTTCCGACAGCCTCAGTCTTCAAACTCTCATTGACTTTTGTATTTATGTTGAACTGTCTGAATACATTTCCAACCCCCTTCTATCCATTCCATACATATCTTGAGCTAATAAAGGGTGTAGATATTGATTGCTTCTCAGAGGACAGAGCAGTGTGCCCTTTAAATGGCACAGCGGGAATCAGCCCTCAATCCATCAGCGGTCCGACAAAGAATAGGCCAGAGCAGGGAAGTTTTACTCTAGTCAGCCGCCTGCGTATCATTATCACCAGCTTATTAAAGGCTGTCATCACTCTCTGTGTGTGTGTGTGTGTGTGTGTGTGTGTGTGTGTGTGTGTGTGTGTGTGTGTGTGTGTGTGTGTGTGTGTGTGTGTGTGTAAGCTACAGAGGGTACTGTCTCACTCTTAGCCCAACACACCTTGAGTATCATCCTTCAGAATCACCAAGTACGTTTGCATGTGCAGGAATTTCCTACTGGGCTTCACACTGGTTGAATCAACGTTGTTTCCCCTCTACTATTATTCCCACATTTCACGTTCTTAAAATAAGTGGTGATCCTAACTGACCTAAGACAGGGAATTTTTACTCTGATTAAATGTCAGGAATTGTGAAAAACGGAGTTTAAATGTATTTGGCTAAGGTGTATGTAAACTTCTGACTTCAACTGTACACTTATTATCTTCGACATAAAAATCATACAGTGTAGGCTAGGTTTGCATCAATTAGCTCATTCAGTGCAGTGCACACCGGAGGGTGGCTCTGTCACTTTTCACAGAATGGGGCTGATTTAGTTAAGTCTTGGAATATCACATAATGATTACGTAGGTTTCTACATAACAGAACCAAATGTTATAGCTTCGTTAGTTACACCAAAAAAAACGCTTATTTTATTATGACATTTTAGGATGTTTTTTTGAAAGCTCCCCAAAAATGTCATGTAGGCTCCACTGTCCCGCAAAATCATCCTGTTGTCCTGCATGTGGTCACCCTAATCCTTGTTCGGCAGGAATTGTTGCACTTTTGCCTTGTTAGTCTCTCTCTCTCTCAGGTGATATTTAATGGAGAAGTGTATCCAAAATCCAGAAGCTCCCAAGTCATTAAAACTAGTGGAGTTTGCCCTCTCTCCCTCTCTCTTCTTGTAGTGCTTGTAACAATAATGCTAGTACGAACTCGAACCAAGGTGCAAAGAAACCCAGCAAGCAGAGGTAAGGGTAAATCCAGAACTTTTATTTAGTCTTAACAGAAACAAGGCAACCGCACAAGAGCACACTAATTAAACATGAGACCTAAGCAAAGATACAGGCCATCTGAGGAACCTAAATAACAAGGCAACTAGGTGAACAGAGAAGGTAATTAAACACAGGTGAATCCAATAAGTAATACTCAGGGTAACCTGGAAACTAGAAAACAGGTTAAGGGGGCCCTCCAGCAGTAACCTAAGGAAACAACAATCAAATAACACAGATATTGTGACAGGACCCCCCCCTCAAGGAACAGCTCCTGACGTTCCACCAGGGGTAGCTGAACTGCAACGGAAATCCCGAATGAGACCGGGGTTCGGAATGTGCCGAGCCGGAACCCAGGATCGCTCCTCAGGACCGTAACCTTCCCAGTCCACGAGATACTGAGTCCCATGTTGGAACTGGCGACTGGAGAGTATGCGTCGCACAGTATAGGCTGGCTGGTGGAGGCTGGGTGACCGGAACCAGAGGACTGAAGACCACAGGCTTGAGTCTGAAGATGTGGAAGGTGGGATGAACTCTCATGGACCGGGAAAGACGAAGACGATAGGCCACTGGATTAATGCGCCGCAGAACCTTGAATGGCCCAACGTACCGGGGTGCCAACTTCCTTGATTCCACGCACAGGCAGTGCAGATCCCTAGTAGACAACCAGACCATCTGGCCTGGATGCAGGAGAAGATTCAAACGGCGATGATGGTTGGCCTGTCATTGAACCCGAGCTGAGGACCTCAGGAGTGCTGACCGATCCCTCCTCCAGGTCCGGTGGAAATGAGAGATGAGACGTTGAGTGGATGGAACCGACACTTCAATCTTCTGATCTGGAAACAGAGGAGGCTGGTATCTGTACAAAACCTGAAATGGTGACAGGCCGTTGGAGGAACACTGGAGAGTGTTGTGTGCGTACTCCACCCAGGGAAGATGCTGACTCCAAGTGGCAGGGTTGGCGAACACACAGCACCGTAAGGCGGTCTCCAGATCCAGATTCACCCGCTCCGTTTGACCATTGGACTGAGGGTGATTGCCCAAGGACAAACTGGTTGATGACCCCAGAAGAGTATAGAACGCCCTCCAGAATCTGGAGGCAAACTGGGGGCCTCGGTCGGAAACGATGTCCAGAGGAAGTCAGTGAAGTTGGAAAACATGCTGAATAAGTAGCTGAGCAGTCTCACGGGCAGATGAAAGCTTAGGCAGCGGAATGAAATGTGTCGCCTTGGAAAAGTGGTCCACAATGACCAGGGTGACATTGTGGTCCTCTGAGGATTGAAGACCCGTGATGAAATCCATAAAGAGATGAGACCAGGGTCGAGAAGGTGTTGGCAGCGGATGAAGAAGCCCCAGAGGCTGCTGACGAGCAGTGTTGTTTCCGGGTGCATGTCGGACAGGCAGCCACAAATGTCCGAGTGGTACTCATAATGTCCATTTGGTGTGTTGAATGCTGTCTTACACTTGTCTCCCTGTCTGATGCGCACCAGATTGTACGTGTTCCATAAATAAAATGTGCAGAAATACGTTGCTCCCTGGAGTCTCTCAGAGGCTGACGACAAAAGAGGAAGAGGGTAATGGTTCTTGATGGTAATGTTATTTAAACCCCGGTAATCGATACAGGGATGTAATCCCCCACCCCTCTTTTCAACAAAGAAAAATACCCGCTCCTGCAGGTGAAGTGGACGGCCGAATAAAACCAGCCGCCAGCTTCTCCTTATTTTTTAAATATTTTTTTTCTCTCCCTTTTCTCCTCAATTTCGTGGTATCCAATTGTTAGTAGTTACTGTATTGTCTCATCGCTACAACTCCCGTACGGGCTCGGGAGAGACGAAGGTCGAGAGCCATGTGTCCTCCGAAACACAACCCACCCAAGCCGCACTGCTTCTTAACACAGCGCATCCAACCCGGAAGCCAGCTGCACCAATGTGTCGGAGGAAACACCGTACACCTAGCGACCTGGTCAGCGCGCACTGCGCCCGGCCCGCCACAGGAGTTGCTGGTGCGTGATGAGACAAGGATACCCCTACCGGCCAAACCCTCCCTAACCCGGACGACGCTAGGCCAATTGTGCATTGCCCCATGGACCTCCCGGTCGCGGCCGGCTGCGACAGAGCCTGGGCTCGAACCCAGAGTCGCTGGTGGCACAGCTAGCACTGTGATGCAGTGCCTTAGACCACTGCGCCACCCGGGAGGCCAGATTCTCCTTAGTATAACTGTTCATGGCTGAGGTCTCTGAACCTGAGAGCAAGTTGATGGCACAATCGTTGGACCTGTGAGGGGGCAGTTCACTGGCCCTTCGTTTGCTGAAGACCTGACCCAGATCCCAGTAATCCCGAGGTACGCGGGAAAGATCAGGCTTGTCATCCCCAGCCGGGGTAACAGGAGAATCGGAAGCCTCCAGACAAGCAGGGCCGGAAAGATGTGGAGAGAGTTGCTGGCATGTGGACTGGCATGAAGGATTCCATCCCAGAACTCTTCCCGATGGCCAGTCAATTTGAGGATTATGGTTTGAAACGGCCACGGATGTCCAAGAACCAGGGGAAGCTCAGGAGAGTCCACCAAAAGTAACTGGATAAACTCCACATGATTATCCAGAACTCATAGCTGAATAGGCATGGTGAGTTGCTTCACCTTCCCAGACCTTTTGGATGGTTGACCATCCAGCGCAGTGACCGACAACGGAATGTCCAGCTTAGTGAGAGACAGCACCTGTTGGCGAGCTAATGTGCGATCCAGAAAACAGCCGGTAGCCTATGAAAGCAGGAATGTCCAACTGCTCATTGTCCCTCCGCAGGTTGGCCGAAAGCAAGGTGCATACCATGTCGGTAGCTGGAGACTGTGTCTGACTCGCCAGTATTCTCCCTTCTACTCACGAGTCATCCCGTTTCCCGTCAGCTTGGGACAGGAAGCACAGAAATGTCCAGACTGTCCACAGTAAAGACAACGTTGCTCGTTAATCCTGCGCCTTCTCTCCAGCGCGGAAAGTCTTGTGCGTCCCAACTGCATCGGCTCCTCTGAAGGATACGAAGGTGAATGAGAGCCAAATTGAGAACTCTGACGGGGTACAGGACAAGCAGATGCAGAATAAGGCAGTGCAACAAACGAAGAATCGACTCCCTCAGTAGGACCCGGAACACTGGAAACAACTCGGAACCCCTCCGTCCTCTCACAACGACGTTCCCGAAGCCAGTTGTCAATCCGGATGGCCAGAACGATAAGCTCATCCAGAGTGTCAAGGTTGTCCTGGAAAGCCAGTTCATCCTTGATAACCTCGCTGAGTATGTTCAGAAAGGCTGAGTGAACCGCCTCTGTATTCCAATCGCTCTCAGCGGTGAGCGTCTGAATGTCAATGGTGTAATCAGCTATGCTCTGGCTGCCCTGCCGAAGCGCAATGACTCTTTGATCAGCGTTCCTGCCACTGATGGGGTGATCAAAAACCCTCATCTCCTGGGTGAAGTTTTGCCAATTAAAACAAATGTCTGATTGCTACTCCATATGGTCGTGGCCCAGGCCAGAGCCCGTCCTGAGAGCAAGGAGATGACGTGGCTGTGCTGTACTGAAACAGCTGCAAAAACTAGTCGTGCTGTTGCTGGATGCAGGCCTCGCTCTGCTCCGTTGCCAGTGAATTCATGATTCAGAAATCTGCGAAGTATGGACAAATTCATTGTTTTATTGAAAATGTACAGCTGAATGAGCTATTTTTGTCAAATGTACTATCAGTTTTGAGTCAGGAAATGTGTACTTTTCCTCCTAAAACATTTGCGATTATTTTAAATAATGATTTTATGTAGCCGACTGCCACAGCAGCAGAGATGGGTAATAACTGAGCATTACACATTAGTTATACAAAGTAGACAGCAAACTACTGTAATGGGTGCGTGTTGGTGGCAGAGAAGTCAGGCGCAGGAGAACGAACTTGGTATAAACAGAGTCGTTTAATAAAAGTAAACAAAACTCCAAAAACCAAAATATATAAAATAATCAAAGTGGGTACAAAACCCGTCGCGCACCAACACGTAACTTGCGCAAACATACAATCAAACAATCACCGACAAGGACATGAGGGGAAACAGAGGGTTAAATACACAACATGTAATTGATGGGATATGAACCAGGTGTGTTGGAAGACAAGACAAAACCAATTAAAAATGAAAAATGGATCAGTGATGGCTAGAAGATCGTTGACGTCGACCGCCGAATACAGCTCGAAAAAGAAGAGGGGCCGACTTCGGCGGATGACAGCCCCCCCCCCCCCCCCGACGTGCAGCTCCAGCAGCACATCGACACCGACCTCGAGGTGCAGGGCGATCCGGATGGAGACGGTGGAACTCTCGCAGCATAGAAGGATCCAACACATCCTCCACCAGAACCCAGCATCTGTCCTCCGGACCATATCCCCCCCAGTCCACGAGGTACTGAACCTCGTGGACGTCTCGAATCAAGTATGGAACGATCAGAGTACAACGGGGCCCCCTCAATGTCCAGAGGGGGCGGAGGAACCTCCCGCACCTCAGACTCCTGGAGTGGGCCAGCCACCACCGACCTGAGGAGAGACACATGGAACGAGGGGTTAATGTGGTAATCGGGGGGAAGCTGTGACCTATAACATACCTCGTTCACTCTCCTCAGGACTTTAAATGGCCCCACAAACCGCGGACCCAGCTTCCGACAGGGCAGGCAGACGGGCAGGTTTCGGGTCGAGAGCCAGACCCGGTCCCCCGGGGCGAACACCGGGGCCTCGCTGCGGTGCCGGTCTGCGCAAAGTTGGCGCAGCATGGGCGGCGTCCCATGTCTCCTCCGCGCGCCGGAACCAGTCATCCACCGCAGGAGCCTCGGTCTGACTTTGATGCCAAGGAGCCAGAACCGGGTGATACCCCAATACACACTGGAAGGGAGAGAGGTTAGTTGAGGAGTGGCGGAGCGAGTTCTGGGCCATCTCTGCCCAGGGCACGAATGCTGCCCACTCTCCCGGCCGGTCATGGCAATAAGACCTAAGAAACCTATCCCAGGATGACCAGAGGAGGGTGACGTGTGGGCCCAATAGATCAGCCGGTTGCGGACAGCAGACGGAATGAGCAGACGCCCAGCTGGACACTGAGGGGGAGTGGGCTCTGCATGTGACGCCCGCTCAATGTCCGCTTCCAGCTCCCACACTACCGGCGCCACTAAGCAAGAGGCGGGGAGTATGGGAGAGGGATCCATGGGCCGCTCCTCTGTGTCATACAGCCGGGACAATGCGTCTGCCTTAACGTTCTGGGAGCCTGGTCTATAGGAAAGGGTAAACACAAAACGGGTGAAAAACATGGCCCACATTGCCTGGCGAGGGTTCAGTCTCCTCGCCGCCCAGATGTACTCCAGATTGCGGTGGTCAGTCCAGATGAGAAAAGGGTGTCTAGCCCCCTCAAGCCAATGTCTCCACACCTTCAATGCCTTGACGACAGCCAACAACTCCCGGTCCCCCACGTCATAGTATCGCTCCGCCGGGCTGAGCTTTTTCGAGAAGAAGGCACAAGGGCGGAGTTTCGGTGGCGTACCCGAGCGCTGAGAGAGCACAGCACCTATCCCAGCCTAGGACGCGTTCACCTCTACTATGAACGCCAAAGAGGGATCCGGATGGGCCAGCTTGGGAGCCGAGGTAAACAAAGCCCTCAGGTGACCAAAAGCCCAGTACGCCTCAGCAGTCCACTGCAAACGCACCGGACCCCCCTTCAGCAGTGAACTAATGGGAGCCGCTACCTGACCAAAACCCTGGATAAACCTCCGGTAGTAGTTGGCAAACCCTAAGAATCGCTGCACCTCCTTAACTGTGGTGGGAGTCGGCCAATTACGGCTGCAAATCCGGTCACTCTCCATCTCTGATGTGGAAATGCGATATCCTAGGAAGGAGACGGACTGTTGGAAGAACAAGCATTTCTCAGCCTTGACGTACAGGTCATGCTCCAACAAGCGACCAAGCACTCTGTGCACCAGGGACACATGCTCGGTGCGTGTAGCGGAGTATATCAAAATGTCATCAATATACACCACTACACCCTGCCTGTGCAGGTCCCTGAAAATCTCATCTACAAAAGCTTGGAAGACTGATGGCGCCTTCATCAACCCTTACGGCATGACGAGGTGGTATTGAAAGCCGTCTTCCACTCGTCTCCCTCTCGGATACGCACCAGGTTGTAAGCGCTCCTGAGATCTAGTTTGGTGAAGAAGCGGGCCCCGTGCATTGACTCTATCGCTGTGGCTATGAGCTGTAGCGGGTAGCTATACCTCACCGTGATCTGATTTTGACCCCGGTAGTCAATACATGGACGCAGACCTCCCTCCTTCTTCACAAAAAATTTACTTGAGGAGACGGGTGAAGTGGAGGACCGAATGTACCCCTGACGCAGGGATTCGGAGACATATGTTTCCATAGCCTCCGTCTCCGCCTGTGAGAGAGTATACCCGTGACTCCTGGGAAGTGCAGCGTCTACCAGGAGATCTATCGCACAATCGCCCCGTCTATGAGGTGGTTAATGAGTCACCTTCTTTTTTAGAGAAGGCGAGAGCCAAATCGGCATATTCCGGGGGAATGTGCACGGTGGAGACCTGGTCTGGACTCTCCACCGTAGTAGCACCAACGGAAACCCCTAAACACCTATCTGAACACTCTCACGACCACCCCGTGAGAGCCCTCTGTGGCCAAGAAACAGTGGGCTTATGGCAAGCTAACCAGGGTAGGCCCAGCACCACGGGAAACGCAGGAGAGTCAATAAGGAAGAGACTAATTCTCTCCTTATGACCCCCCTGCATCACCATGTTAAAAGGAGCGGTTCCCCAAAGGAACGGGGAAAGGCACGTCCACGGGAAAATGGGGATCCCTAAACTATGGGCTAAGTGTTTATCAATGAAATTCCCAGCCGCGCCTGAATCGACGAGCGCCTTATGCTGGGAATGCAGGGAAAACTCAGGAAAGGTGACAGAAACAAACATATGTGCAGCAGAGGACTCTGGGTGAGGATGGTGCCAGCTCACCTGGGGTGACGCCAGAGCGCCCTGCCTGCTGCCTCGATTCCCAGAGTAACCCACCCGGCATCGACCGGCAGTGTGACCTTTAATAAAAATGAAAAAAAACTCCAAAAACCAAAATATATATATAATAATCAAGGTGGGTACAAAACCCGTCGCGCACCAACACATAACTTGCACAAACATACAATCAAACAATCACCGACAAGGACATGAGGGGAAACAGACATGTAATTGATGGGATATGAACCAGGTGTGATGGAAGACAAGACAAAACCAATGGAAAATGAAAAATGGATCAGTGATGGCTAGAAGATCGGTGACGTCGACCGCCGAACACCACTCTAACAAGGAGAGGGCCCGACTTCAGTGGAAGTCGTGACAACTACAAATATGTCTAATGACGAAATTCTCACAAGTGATGAAGAAACTACTGGACGGGTGCCGATGGTGTTGTCGAACCATATTTATTTGAGCCTGAGTATTCGGATGAATAATTGAGCTTCAGATGGCCGCTGCCGCTCTAGCCACCGAAGCCGCAACAGCAGCTGGGCCACAGCCCCAACCCATCCCCAGGATCAACACAGACTGGTGGTGCAGTTGTGGCAACTGGCTCCAATGCCGACAGATGAGGAACTCTGGTGTCCTGGATTTCTTTAAACGTATTCCAAGGATGTATCAGAGATGCAACCCTGTTTCAGCTGGGCCTATCCAAAGAGTACTATAAGTAGCTAACCTTCACTTTATTGAATGATAACGTATTATAAACCTCTATGAGCGGAATCATTAGTGGGTTTTTGTTTTCACATTAGCCCAACTATATCTTTTAATATCCTTCGGTTTTCTGTCCGCATCATTTCTGATTGTATATCTTGTTCTTATGCATCGTCGCTGAAGGGCTGTCTATACACACGCAGTGCTGCTAGGTTGGCTGAAGAAGTATTTAAAGTGCTTTCATGTATTCATGCCCCTTCACTTTTTCTATATTTTGTTGTGTTACAGCCTGAATTAAAATGTATTAAATTCAATGGCCTGCACTCAATACCCCATAATATCAAAGTGGAATTATGTTTTTCAATTTTTTTTTGAAATGTATAAAAAAATGAACAACTGAAATGTCTTGAGTCAATAAGTATTCAACCCCTTTGTTATGGCACACCTAAATAAGTTAAACATTTGCTTAACAAGTCACATAATAAGTTGCATGGACTCACTCTATATGAAATAATAGTGTTTAACATGATTTTTGAATGACTACAGTACCTCATCTTCATACCCCACACATACAATTATCTGTAAGGTCCCTTAAACAGAGATACAACCACAAACACCAGGGAGGTTTTCCAATGCTTTGCAAAAGAAGGGCAGACATTGAATATCCCTCTGAGCATGGTGAAATTATTAATTACACTTTGGATGGTGTATCAATATACCCAGTCACTGCAACGATAAAGGCGTCCTTCCTAACTCAGTTCCCGGAGAGGAAGAAAACCGCTCATGGATTTCAGCATGAGGCCAATGGTGAATTTAAAACAGTTACAGTGTTTCATGGCTGTGAAAGGAGAAAACTGAGGATTAATCAACAACATTGAAGTTACTCCACAATTGACAGAGAAAAAAGAATGAAGCCTGTAGAGAATACAAATATTCCAAAACATGCATCCTGTTTGCGTTAACGAGCCTCTACCCCGGATCCGGGAGCATCCCCCCCCCCACACACACTGATTAGCATCGCTAGCATAGCGTCACAATTAAATAGTAGCATCTAAATATCATTCAATCACAAGTCCAAGACACCTAATGAAAGATACAGATCTTGTGAATAAAGCCACCATTTCAGATTTTTTTAATGTTTTACAGGGAAGACACAATATGTAAATCTATTAGCTAAACACGTTAGCAAAAATCACAATTTTTCTTTGTCCACCATTTTCTCTCAACACCAGTAGCTATCACCAATTCGGCTAAACTAAGATATTGATAGCCACTAACCAAGAAAAAACCTCATCAGATGACAGTCTGATAACATATTTATGGTATAGGATAGGTTTTGTTAGAAAAATGTGCATATTTCAGGTATAAATCATAGTTTGCCATTGCAGCCAGCATCACAAATCTCACCAAAGCTCCTAGAATTACTACAGACAGCAACGTGTATTACCAATTTACTCATCATAAAACATTTCTTAAAAATACACAGCACATAGCAATGGACAGACACAGATCTTGTGAATTCAGACAACATTTCAGATTTTCTAAGTGTTTTACGGCGAAAACACAATAAATCGTTATATTAGCATACCACATACGCAAACGTTACCCGAGCACTGATTCTAGCCAAAAAGAGCGATATCGTATCATCGCCAAAATATATTAATTTTTTCACTAACCTTCTCAGAATTCTTCAGATGACACTCCTGTAACATCATATTACAACATACATATACAGTTTGTTCGAAAATGTGCATATTTAGCCATAAAAAAACGTGGTTATACAATGAAAATAGTAGCAAAACAAATGTCGGTCGCCATCTTTGAGTGATCTAGTTTAATCAATAGCTAATCATATACTTGACTAAAAAATACAGGGTTGACAGGAATCGAAAGACAAATTAGTTCTTAATGCAATCGCTGATTTACATTTTTTTAATTATCCTTACTTTTCAATACAGGTTGCGCCAAGCGAAGCTATAGCAAACAAGATGGCGGCATAAACGTTTAACATTTATCGACAGAAACACGATTTATCATCATAAATTGTTCTTACTATGAGCTGTTCTCCCATCAGAATCTTGGACAATGAATCCTTTCTTGGGTCTAATCTTCTTTTGGTCGAAAGATGTCCACTTGTCCGTCGAAATGCCCACTAACGTACGACCGGGACCCCGAAACGTGCCCGGAGCTTCAAAGTCTATTACAAAGCAATGCCTCAAAATCGCACTAAACGGATATAAATTGCTATAAAACGGTTTAAATTAACTACATTATGATGTTTCTAACACCTATAACAAGTAAAAAGATGACCGACGCTATATTACTGGCTAAACCAATGCTTGGAAAAAGGCCAGTCAGATATCCTTCTTGCGTTGAGCGCAGTGTCCAAAGGAAGGCTACTTCCGGTATTTTGTCATTTATAGAGCCAATGATTGCGCAATCGACTCCATTCAAATTGTCACCACTTACTGACATCTAGAGGAAGGCGTGGGCAGTGTTTGTATCTCATAGGATTAACAGAGACTTTTAAAACTGATCTGGAACCAGAGGCCAAGATGTCTAAATCTCACACACTGGGAGGAAAAGTGCTGTAGAATGAGTTCTGTTTCACTCAGAGACATAATTCAAACGGCTATAGAAACTAGAGTGTTTTCTATCCAATAATAACAATAATATGCATATTGTACGAGCAAGAATTGAGTACTAGGCAGTTTAATCTGTAGAGACAATTATGCTAATTTGAAACAGCACCCCCTATAGTTGCAAGAAGTTAAGGCACTAAAGTAATACTGCAAGAAATGTGGCAAAGTAAACAACGTTTTGTTCTGAATACAAAGTGTTATGTTTGGGGCAAATCCACCACATTACGGAGTACCACTCTCCATATTTTCAAGCATAGTGGTGGCTGCATCATGTTATGGATATGCTTGTAATCGTTAAGGACTGGGGAGTTTTTCAGGATAAAATAAAGGAAGGAAAACCTGGTTGTCTCCTTTCCAACAGACACTGGGAGATTAATTCACCTTTCAGCAGGACAGTGACCTAAAACACAAGGCCAGATCTACACCGGAGTTGGTTACGAAGAAGACAGTGAATGTTCCTGACTGGCCGAGTTAGAGTTTTGACCATTTTCAGGTCTATGGCAAGAACTGACAATTGTCAGTTCTTGCCATGATCAACAAACAATTTGACAGAGCTTGAAGAATTAAAAAAATAAATAATGGGCAAATGTTGCACAATCCAGGTGTGGAAAGCTCTTAGAGACTTACCCAGAAAAACTCATAGCTGGAATCGCTGCCAAAGATGCTTCTACAAAGTATTGACTCATGGGTGTAAATACTTATGTAAATTATATATCTCTTTGTTGAATTTTCAATCATTTTGAAAACATTTCTATAAACACGTATGTAGATGGTCGAGGCTGAAAGGTCTCCCCCACGAGGGCGCACATATACAGTTGTTACCCATCTCCGCAGCTGTGGCAGTCAGCTAAATATAATAATGGTAAATGTTTGAGGTGGAAAAGTACACATTTCCTGACACAAAAACTATTGTACATTTGACAAAAATAGCTGATTCAGCTGTACACTTTCAATAAACGTTAAATTTGTCCACACTTTGTGAATTCACTGGCAATGGAGCAGAGCAAGGCCTGCATCCAGCAACATCACAAGTCACGTGACCCAAATCACTTGGGAGTTTCTGGATTGGGGTATACTTCTCCTTTAATAAGAGCTGCAGAGCCAATGCTCCAGTTGGCAGGAGAGATGTTGGAAGAGCTTAACCGCTGTTTAGCTCTCCCTCTTTACATTTTTGAATACAAAGCCTTTTATTTTGTCTCCCTATTTGGTATGCTCCATTTTTAGCTCCAAATTACAAGTTAGTGTGGGGTTTTATTTTGGTTTGCCTTTTCTGGGGAAAATTTTGTGGGCACTTATGGTGGGTGTCTTTTAGGACTCCGATTCTTGTTGCTAGTCAACTTTCAGTGGACACCCCCATGAGTGTCTTTAGTGGGCACTTATGGTGGGTGTCTCCTAAAACTCCACCTGTTTTGTTCTGGTTGTCCGTGGCTTATTTGTTTGTTCCCTATTTCTGTTGAGTGATGATATTTCTGGTTTTCTTATTGGGGAACATAACACTACTTAGAACCTAAAAGGTTTTTTCTGCTGTCCCCATAGGATAACCCTTTGAATAACCCTTTTTGGTTCCAGGTAGTGTAACGGCTTTCGTCGTTGGAAGGAGAGGAGGAGCAAAGCGCGGTACGTTTCCATATTTATTGGAAACCTTACTTTAACATGAACAAAACAATAAACAAAACGAAACCAACGACGCTACAGTCTTGAACGAGAGAACATAAAACACATGAACGCACGAACAGGAACAATCACCCACAAACAAACAGTGAGAAACAGCCTACCTTAATATGGTTCCCAATCAGAGACAATGACTGACAATGACTGATTGAGAACTGGCTGGCTGGCGGCTGGCGACTCTGGCAGCTCCTATCTGGCGGGCGGCTCTGGCAGCTCCTGTCTGGCGGGCGGCTCTGGCAGCTCCTGTCTGGCGGGCGGCTCTGGCAGATCCTGTCTGGCGGGCGGCTCTTGCAGATCCTGTCTGGCGGGCGGCTCTGGCAGATCCTGTCTGGCGGGCGGCTCTGAAGGCTCAGGACAGACGGGCGGCTTTGAAGGCTCAGGACAGACGGGCAGCTCAGATGGCGCTGGGCAGGCGGGCAGTACAGGCGGCGCTGGGCAGACGGACAGCTCAGACGGCGCTGGGCAGACTTGCAGTGCAGGCGGCGCTGGGCAGACGAACAACACAGGCGGCTCTGGGCAGACGGGTAGCTCAGTCGGCGCTGGGCAGACGGATAGCGCAGACGGCGCTGGGCAGACGGCAGACTCTGTCCGGCTGAGGCGCACAGTAGGCCTGGTGCGTGGTGCCCGGAACTGGTGGTACCGGGCTAAGGACACGCACATCAAGGCTAGTGCGGGGAGCAGCAACAGGGCGCACAGGGCTCTGGAGACGCACAGGAGGCTTGGTGCGTGGTGTAGGCACTGGTTTTACTGGGCTGAGGCGAGGAGGTGGCGCCGGATATACCGGACCGTGAAGGCGTACAGGAGCTCTTAAGCACCGAGCCTGCCCCACCTTACCTGGTTTTAATGCTCCCCGTAGCCAGGCCAGTGCGGCGAGGTGGAATAGCCCGCACTGGGCTGTGCTGGCGAACTGGGGACACCATGCGTAAGGCTGGTGCCATGTACACCGGCCCGAGGAGACATACTTGAGGCCAGATACGTTGAGCCGGCTTCATGGCACCTGGCTCGATGCCCACTCTAGCCCGGCCGATACGTGGAGCTGGAATGTACCGCACCGGGCTAAGCACACGTACAGGAGACACCGTGCGCTCTTCCGCATAACACTGTGTCTGCCCGTACTCTCGCTCTCCACGGTAAGCACGGGGAGTTGGCGCAGATCTCCTACCTGACTTCGCCACACTCCCTTTTAGCCCCCCCCCCCCAAGACATTTTTGGGGCTGCTTCACAGGCTTCCGTGCTAGCCGCGTACCTTGATAACGTCTCCGTTCCTCCATTCTCCTGTATCCCTCTTCGCACTGTTCCAACGAATGCCAGGCGGGCTCCGGCACTCTCTCTGGATCGATCGACCAGTGCTCTATTTCATCCCAGGTTGTATAGCCCAGATCCTTCTCCCAAGTACACGAGTCCTGTGTAATGGGCCGCTGCTGCTGCTGTCGCTGCTGCCCATTCCCACGCTGCTTGGTCCGATTTATGGTGGGTGATTCTGTAACGGCTTTCGTCGTTGGAAGGAGAGGAGGACCAAAGCGCAGCGTGGTACGTTTCCATATTTATTGGAACCCTTACTTTAACATGAACAAAACAATAAACAAAACGAAACCAACGATGCTACAGTCTTGAACGAGAGAACATAAAACACATGAACGCACGAGCAGGAACAATCACCCACAAACAAACAGTGAGAAACAGCGTACCTTAATATGGTTCCCAATCAGAGACAATGACAAACACCTGCCTCTGATTGAGAACCATATTAGGCCAAACAATAAACCCAACATAGAAACACAAAACATAGAATGCCCACCCAGCTCACGTCCTGACCAACTAAACAAAGACTAAACAAAGGAAATAAGGTCAGGAACGTGACAGGTAGAACCTTTTTGAGTTTCATATACTGTAGAACCATTTACAAAGTGGGGTTCTACATGGAACCCAAAAGAGTTCTTCCTGCAACCAAAAAGGGTTATTTTAATGGAGACAGCCAAAGAACCCTTTTGGGAACCTTTTTTCTAAGGTAGTACAGACAACATACAGGTACAGTATGTAGAAGAATATATTACACAAATCCACATGCAGTAAGTTCATGTATGTACTGTACGCTGTAAGCTAAGAACTACAAGCTTCCTCTGTCTAGCTCTGTCTACCTATAACTCTCTATAGCCCTGTCAGTGTCTCCTCACCTAACTCGTGCCAAATACTTCTCTCTAGCTGTCATTATATACTGTACCATACAGTATGTACCCTTTTATGTTCTCTTCTCTGTAACTTCCACTGAACATCACGTAAGGTACTGTGTTTACTTCACTAAACTTCTTAAAAGTCCAGTGCAGCTGTTTTTATCTCAATATCAAGTCATTTCTGCGTAACAATTAAATACCTTACTGTGATTGTTTTCTATTAAAATGGTAAAAAAGAAACAAAAATTGCTTTTTAGCAAAGAGCAATTTCCCAAGCAAGAATGTTGCTAGGACTGTCTGGGAGTGGTCTGAGTGGAGAGGGACAACCTGAAAACTAGCTGTTATTGTCAGAGAGGTTTTGGACTCTCTTTCTTATTGGTCTGTTAAAGTTGCTGTATGTAACTTTTTGGGCGACTGACCAATTCACATAGAAATGTCCGTTATAGGTCTGTCATTCTCATTGAAAGCATGTCTAAGAAGCGGTAGATCTGTTCTATGTGCATTATTTATATGCTTTCCGTTCTTGGATTAGTTCTTGTGTCTTTTACTTTCATTTTTGCACACCAGCTTCAAACTGCTGAAAATACAATATTAAAAAAAATATATATATTCAAGAAAATAAAACTCAGTCAATCTTAAATTAATCATTCTTTATTATCAGCGCACTGGAGGGTTCCAATCAACTCAATGCAAAGTACACATCAATCAATCAGTCAAATTTATTTATAAAGCACTTTTCACATCAGCAGATGTCACAAAGTGCTATCCAGAAACCCAGCCTAAACCCCAAACAGGCTAGGAAAATCTCCCTAGAAAGGCATTAACTTCGGAAGACACCTAGAGAGGAACCAGGCTCTGAGCGGTGGCCAGTCCTCTTCTGGCTGTGCCAGGTGTAGATTATAAGATTACATGGCAATTTAAGGCCAGATTGTTCTTCAATGTGTTCAAACATTCATAGATGACCAGCAGGGTCAAATAATTATCAGTGGTTTTAGATGATGCAACAGGTCAGTACCTCAGGAGTAAATTTCAGTTGGCTTTTCATAGCTGACCATTCAGAGGTTGAGACAGCAAGTGCGGTAGAGAGACAGTCGAAAACAGCAGGTCCGGGACAAGGTAGCACGTCCCGTGAACAGGTCAGGGTTCCCTAGCCGCAGGCAGAACAGTTGAAACTGGAGCAGCAGCACGACCAGGTGGACTGGGGACAGCCAGGAGTCATCAGGCCAGTTAGTCCTGAGGCATGATCCTAGGGCTCAGGTCCTCTGGGAGGGAGAAAGGGAGAGAGAATTAGAGGGAGCATACTTAAATTCACACAGAATACCAGATAAGACAGGAGATAACAGACTGACCCTAGCCCCCCGGCACATAGACTATTGCCGTATAGATACTGGAGACTGAGACCGATGGGTCGGGGGACACTGTGGCCCCGTCTGACGATACCCCCGGACAGGGCCAACAAGGCAGGATATAACCCCACCCACTTTGCCAAAGCACAGCCCCCACACCACTAGAGGGATATCAACAGATTACAAACTTACTACCCTGAGACAAGTCTTGGTATAGCCCACGGAGATCTCCTCCACAGCACGAGCCCGAGGGAGCGCAAAACGGGAGGGGAAGATCACGTCTGTGACTCAACCCACTCAAGTGACACACCCCTCCTAGGGACGGCATGGAAGAGCACTGGTAAGGCAGTGATTCAGCCCCCGTAATAGGGTCAGAGGCACAGAATCCCAGTGGAGAGAGGGGGACCGGCCAGGCAGAGACAGCAAGGGCGGTTCGTCGCTCCAGTGCTTTGCCGTTCACCTTCACACCCCTGGGCCAGACTACACTCAATCATAGGACCTACTGAAGAGATGAGTCTTCAGTAATGACTTAAAGGTCGAGACCGAGTCTACGTCTCTCACATGAATAGGCAGACCATTCCATAAAGATGGAGCTCTATAGGAGAAAGCCCTGCCTCCAGCTGTTTGCTTAGCAATTCTATGGACAATAAGATGGCCTGCGTCTTGTGACCGTAGCGTACGTGTAGGTGTGTACGGCAGGACCAAATCGGAGAGATAGGTAGGAGCAAGCCCATGTAATGCTTTGTAAGTTAGCAGTAAAACATTGAAATCAGCCCTAGCCTTAACAGGATTCCAATGTAGAGAGGCTAGCACTGTCGATCAGGAGCTCTTTCGGGGCAGTCCCGTTATATCATATTATAATTTGCATGATTTAGCTTATTCATCATTCACCGTGGAAAGGCCAAAGCTCCATCCCACCAAACAGACTGAAACATCCACTTAAAGGGCATTATTCTAACCTCATAGTGTGGAAATACGTTTTTGACTGCACTGGGCCCCTAAAGAGATTAACGGGATCTTAAGCACTTAGAAATTCAGAACGTATTGTACAAATTGGAATTCGTAACATATCATACGAATTGCAAGATAAAATTACAAATAAATTAAAGTCAGTTAAAGATGAATCATTTTGGGGAATCATTTTGGCTCGTGAGCGCTGATTTCAAATCTACTGGCTGAAATTATACAAAACCTTCATAACAGATCTTTAACTGTCTTTAGGCTCTCGCCTATCATCTTCACTAGATATCACCCTTCTTTGTACTCCCTGCAACTCTTTCTCTCTTATCTCTTATTTAGATTGTCCCTCAATCTCGCCACTGTGTGTCTTTCCTCCTTTGTAAATCCTTAAATCTCCCAGAGTGTTTGTTCCTGTCTTGTGTTCCATGACTATGGTGCATAGCTCTCAGTCTGGTTACC
Organism: Salvelinus fontinalis; assembly: GCF_029448725.1. Lineage (NCBI taxonomy): Eukaryota > Metazoa > Chordata > Actinopteri > Salmoniformes > Salmonidae > Salvelinus > Salvelinus fontinalis. The sequence continues at coordinate 32,899,526 of NC_074695.1, forward strand.
TGTCAGCCCTGTGTACAGGCACTGTGTGACAACGATGGCCTCTGTGTCTTTTTCACATAACAACCAAACTTCAAAAGATTGTGTGTGTGTGTGTGTGTGTGTGTGTGTGTGTGTGTGTGTGTGTGTGTGTGTGTGTGTGTGTGTGTGTGTGTGTGTGTGTGTGTGTGTGTGTGTGTGTGTGTGTGTGTGTTTATGCATGTGTGCGTGTGTGTGTGTGTGTGTGTGTGGAGGCAAAGTGAGAGGATGTGAGATGAAGAGAGCAGTTGCTGGATGAGCAACGGGTGGTCAGTTAATAAGACTGTTCTCCTTTTGGAGAAACAGGATGTGCTTCCTGCAGGGTTGATGTGTTTCTGTGTCGATTGGGTATACAGTACATCACATTTTCTGCTGTGTGTGTTTGTGACTTTATCTTATGCTTTGTTCATGTGAATAAAGCTGTTGATTATTTGTATCTGTTAGAAAACGACTTTCCATATCTAATTTCCTGTTATTGTTGTTGCGTCTTGCCCCTCTGTGACTGCACAGAGCTGTGTGGGCTCTCTGCTCTGTGTTGGTAACGGTGATTCTTCTGTTCATCTTTAATTGGTGTGTCACACTGGTCATGGGTCATGATGTAAGTTATTATCGTCCACCAGTCAGCACCACCTGCACAAGCTCCATGTGCTCCACCCCATAAATGTCTACTGGGTGGCGGTTGCCATGGCGTCTCCCTGGGAGACGGGCATAGATCAGAGCAGAGTTACCTTAATTAGAGGAGACTGCGTGTGATTGTGCGGTGGAACCTCAGGGCGGCGAGCCGGTAGGAGGTGGATGCTCCAGGGGCCCAGAGCGGAAGCTGGGACCCCCCTCTTCCTCCCCCTCCCTACCTCTCCCTGTTACAACCACAGCCAGTAAACATATGCTGATTAGTTTTATATGCACAGAGAAAAACCACAGGTGATTACTGATGTTTTGTTATTAACACCCAAGGGGTACGTTTAGCTTTTTCAATGTTATTGGAATGAACATGCAAGGATGGAGAATGTTATATCATTAGTTTTGTGTTCGTGTATTGTTTACAGTGAGTGTAGAGGATATGTGTAGAGTCTCATAGCCTGCAGAACTCCAAGCCCTCCAGAAATATTACAACCAAAGCATCTTTATCTGTGACAATCTAATGTGGAGGATTATAATGAGTGAAACCCAGGAATGTCATTGAACAATTTAGACTGCTGTGATAGTGGTTCCCACAGGTCTTTTTGAATGGCTGTTTGATATTTGCTTGTTTATAGGTTGTCATTTCATTCATTCAGGGGATAGGCCTATCAAAGCCTATTTAAAGAGGTTTTGGTGATGAAAGCTCAAAATGGGAATGCAGTTACTCAAAAGTATTGACTGTCATTTTCTTTGTTCTTTTCTGAATTAGTTTATCCACAGATACTTTCATACCCATTCATTCACACACACACGCACACATACACACATTCCCATTCCCATGGTTATGGTTATGCATCATATCTGTAAGTAGTCATTGATTTAGTTGTTCCTCTGTTTGAATGTGCTGAACACCCTGGCTAGATGTAACATGTTAATGAGTGGTGTGTGGGCGGGCCGGGGAGAGAGGGTTCTCTCCTCTGCATCTCAGATAATCTCAGATAATCACAGGTCTGTGTGTGTGTGAGAGGGGCTCTGCTCTGTTCCCTCTGAGAAGTGAGGGGCCATTATGACCTGTGATTTTAACAGGGAGCAGGCCACGGTGCTCACTGAGAGGAGGCCCTCCATACCAGGGCAGAGTGGAGCAAAGATGGGGGTGAGTGGAGCAGAGATGGGGTGAATGTAGCAGAGAGAGGGGTGAGTGTAGCAGAGATGGGGGTGAGTGGGGCAGAGAGGGGGGTGAGTGGGGCAGAGAGGGGAGGGTGGGTGCAGCAGAGAGGGGTGGTGAGTGGAGCAGAGGGGATGGTGAGTGGAGCAGAGGGGGGGGGGGGGTGAGTGGAGCAGAGAGAAGGTGAGTGGTGCAGAGAGAAGGTGAGTGGAGCAGAGAGAAGGTGAGTGGAGCAGAGAGAAGGTGAGTGGAGCAGAGAGAAGGTGAGTGGTGCAGAGAGAAGGTGAGTGGAGCAGAGAGAAGGTGAGTGGTGCAGAGAGAAGGTGAGTGGAGCAGAGAGAAGGTGAGTGGAGCAGAGAGAAGGTGAGTGGTGCAGAGAGAAGGTGAGTGGTGCAGAGAGAAGGTGAGTGGTGCAGAGAGAAGGTGAGTGGTGCAGAGAGAAGGTGAGTGGTGCAGAGAGAAGGTGAGTGGAGCAGAGAGAAGGTGAGTGGTGCAGAGAGAAGGTGAGTGGTGCAGAGAGAAGGTGAGTGGTGCAGAGAGAAGGTGAGTGGTGCAGAGAGAAGGTGAGTGGTGCAGAGAGAAGGTGAGTGGTGCAGAGAGAAGGTGAGTGGTGCAGAGAGAAGGTGAGTGGTGCAGAGAGAAGGTGAGGGTGGACACAGATAGAAGGAGATGAGTAGGGAATAAAGGGATATTGTAGGAGACCTGGAAGAGGAGGCGGCAGTACAATCTCCAATGGTTTTGGAATTATTTTTGTAATCTGGTACTGTCAAATCAGTGATGGGCTTAATAAACAAGCAGGGATGCATTCAGATTGACTTCCTCAGCACTTATTCTTTGTCATCTCTCTGCCAGGCCTCTTCTCCACGTATCTCTCCTTTTTAGTTTGCTTTGCCAGTGTCTTTTCTCTCTTCTTTCTGGCTTATCCTCCTTCATGCTCTCCTCTCTCATTCTTCTCTCCCTCGTTTCTCTGTGTATGTGTGTGTGTGTGTGTGTTTGTCTGTGTGTGTGTGTTTGGCACTGAGTCATGTTCTGATCAGTAAGCAGGTCAAAACCTCTGTCAGACTCTGAACAGCAGGCTACAGGGACACAGGGGTATCTGTACTTGATAGGGAAAAGAGGAAGAACTGTTTTTGTATTCCGAGCTCTAGCTCTCTGTCTGAAAGTGTTCCAGTAAATCCTCCTGCTTCTCTGGATTAGTGCAATGCTGCGGTCGCAAATCTGACTGCTAATAGAGTGCTAACCCTCCTCTCCTCTCCCCAACCCTCCTCTCTTCTCTTCTCCTCTCCTCTCCCCAACCCTCCTCTCCTCTCCCCAACCCTCCTTTCCTCGCCTCTACCCAACCCTGCTCTCCTCGCCTCTTGCCAACCCTCCTCTCCTCTCCCCAACCCAACCCTCCTCTCCCCAACCCTCCTCTCCTCTCCTCTCCTCGCCTTTCCCCAACCCTCTCCTTTCCCCAACCCTCCTCGCCTCGCCTCTCCAACCCTCCTCTCCTCACCTCTCCCCAACCCTCTTCTCCTCTCCTCGCCTCTCCCCAACCCTCCCTCTCCTCGCCTCTCCCCAACCCTCCTCTCCTCTCCTCACCTCTCCCCACTCCTACTCTCCTCGCCTCTCCCCAACCCTCCTCTCCTCCCCTCACCTCTCCCCAACTCTCCTCTCCTCACCTCTCCCCAACCCTGCTTTCCTCGCCTCTTGCCAACCCTCCTCTCCTCTCCCCAACCCAACCCTCCTCTCCCCAACCCTCCTCTCCTCACCTCTCCCCAACCCTCCTCTCCTCGCTTCTCCCCAATCCTCCTCTCCTCTTTCCCCTTGACCTTTCCAACCCCTCCCTCACTCTGCCTTCTAGCAATCCACCCATCTATCCATCCATATAGTAATCAATCCAGCCATCCATCCATCGTTCCATCTATTTCCAGACCCTGCAGGGAGTGATACATTGTATTACTCTCCTCGGTATCTGACAGGGATGTTCAGTGGCATTAAGGCAGACATCTGTTTGGGTTTGGCTCCATCTCTCGCTAGTCTCTTTTTCCCTCCCTTTTAATATGGCTGGCAACCGCAGCGTTTCAGCAGGATGGCCAGTTTGCTTAGCTTGTGTTTTTCTTTATCCAGTTCTTTTTTTTCTAATATTCTAATG